>NC_057799.1:308811420-309111420 GCF_018294505.1 Triticum aestivum
TTTTTTAAACTTAGGCGAGTACGGAACTGCCGCTAAGCCCCCGAGTGAGAGGGTTGCTCTTTACTCGGTGGGATTTTTTAAACTTAGGCGAGTACGGAACTGCAGCTAAGCCCCCGAGTGAGAGGGTTGCTCTTCACTCGGTGAGATTTTTTAAAACTTAGGCGAATCGGATTCGCAGCTAAGCCCCCGAGTGAGAGGCTTGCTCTTCACTCGGTGGTTGTTTTTTGAAACTTAGGCGAATCGGATTCACGGCTAAGCCACCCACTGGGGATTTTGAACACATGTATAAGTAATAACAATCATTCATAAGACTGTAAACCATGTCTTTGATAAAAAATACTGAAAGGTACTTCTTATTACATCACAATAGTCTGAACTCTTAAGTATAAAAGTGGCGGAGCAGCTCCGCATTCCAAGCGCGTGGCTCGTCTTTATTGTGCTCCACATTGTAGAGGTGATATGCTCCGTTGTGGAGCACCTTAGTGATGATGAAGGGGCCTTCCCAAGCGGGTGCAAGCTTATGCGGCTGTTGCTGATCCACTCGGAGAACGAGGTCCCCCTCTTGAAATGCTCGACCTCTCACATTTCTGGAATATAATCAACGAAGGTCTTGCTGATAGATAGTCGATCGGATCAAGGCCATCTCTCTCTCTTCCTCTAGAAGATCAACAACGTCCTGTCGAGCTTGTTCTGCTTCAGTTTCTGAGAAAAGTTCCACTCGGGGTGCATTGAGAAGCAAGTCACTCGGAAGCACAGCCTCAGCCCCATACACCAAGAAGAAGGGAGTCCGACCAGTCGACCGATTGGGAGTTGTTCTCAAACCCCAAAGCACTGATGGTAGCTCGTCGACCCAAGCGCCTGCTGCGTGCTTGAGGTCCCGCATCAATCGAGGTTTCAGCCCTTTGAGGATCAAACCATTTGCTCTCTCTGCTTGCCCATTCGACTGTGGGTGGGCAACTGAAGCATAGTCGACCCGAGTGCCTTGGGAAGCACAGAAAGCTCTGAACTCATCTGAATCAAAGTTTGACCCATTATTTGTGATGATGCTTTGAGGAACTCCATATCTGAAAGTTAACTCTCTGATGAAGCTGACAGCAGTACTTGATTCAAGGTTTTTGATAGGTTTAGCTTCAATCCACTTGGTGAACTTGTCGACTGCTACGAGCAGATGGGTGAAGCCACTCCTGCTAGTCCTCAAAGGCCCAACCATATCCAATCCCCAAATAGCAAATGGCCAAACAAGTGGAATGGTCTTCAAGGCTGATGCAGGCTTGTGGGACATGTTGGAGTAGAACTGACAGCCCTCACACTTGTCGACTATTTCTTTTGCCATATCATTAGCATGTGGCCAGTAAAACCCCGCTCGGTATGCTTTGGCCACGATGGTCCGAGAGGACGCATGGTGACCACAGGTCCCCGAGTGGATATCATTGAGGATCATTCGGCCTTCTTCTGGCGTGATGCATCTCTGAGCGACTCCAGTAACACTCTCTATGTAAAGTTGTCCACCCATCACAGTAAAGGCTTTGGATCGACGGACAATCTGACGAGCCTCTTCTTCATCCTCTGGGAGTTCTTTCCTGAGAATATATGCAATGTACGACACTGTCCAATCAGGAATAACGACCAAGACTTCCATGATTAAGTCGACCACCGCTGGGATTTCAACTTCAGTCGGATCAATGGAGCTCTTAGGTTGTGGGGGATCTTCTGTGAAGGGATCCTCCTGAACGGATGGCGCGTGAACATGTTCCAAAAACACATTGCTGGGAATAGGCTCCCTCTTGGAATCTATCTTTGCCAGGTCATCAGCTGCTTGGTTCTTCAGTCGGGGTATATGGTGAAGCTCTAGCCCCTCAAACTTCTTTTCCAATTTTCTCACTACATTGCAATAACCAGTCATAGCTGGACTCCTAACATCCCATTTCTTCATCACTTGATTGACCACCAAATCTGAGTCGCCATAGACCATTAGGCGACAGACGCCGAGTGAAATGGCCATACGCAACCCATACAGAAGTGCTTCGTATTCAGCTTCATTGTTGGAGGAATCAAAGTGAATCTGTAGGACGAAACTGAGTTTGTCGCCTCGCGGGGATACCAAGAATACTCCAGCACCAGAACCATTCAGCATCTTGGATCCATCAAAGAACATAGTCTAATGTTCTGACTGAATCTGAGTCGGCAGCTGCTGTTCAATCCACTCGACGAGAAAATCCGCTATTGCTTGGGATTTGATTGCTTTCTTTGCCTCGAACATGATATCCAACAGAAGGAGTTCAATCGCCCATTTGGCCACTCAACCAATTGCATCTCTGTTGTTCAAAATTTCTGACAATGGAGCGTCGCTGACGACTGTAATTGAATGATCTCAGAAGTAGTGCGCAACTTTCTTTGTGGTCAAGTAAATCCCATAGACAAGCTTCTGATAATGCGGATATCTCTGCTTGGATGGGGTTAAAACTTCAGAAATGTAATACACTGGGCGTTGAACCCTGTAGGTTTTACCTTCTTCTTCTCGCTCGACCGTGAGTACTGTACTGACGACTTGTCCAGTGGATGCAAAATAAAGCAGTAAAGGCTCTTTGCTTATTGGAGCAGCGAGCACCGGCTGGGTGGAAAGCAGGGTTTTGAGCTCTGCAAACGCTGCGTCAGCTTCAGGAGTCCACTCGAACTTATCAGATTTCTTTATCAGTCGGTAAAGAGGCAAAGCCTTTTCACCGAGACGAGAAATGAATTGACTCAAAGTGGCCAAACAACCAGTAAGCTTCTAAACGTCGTGTACGCGCATAGGGCATTTCATTCGGAGTATTGCACCAACTTTCTCTGGGTTTGCATCGATCCCACGTTCGGAAACAAGGAAACCGAGTAACTTGCCACCTAGAACTCCAAACGTACACTTCGACGGATTGAGCTTGATATCATATCTCCTCAGATTGGCAAAGGTTTTAGCGAGGTCAGTCAGCAGGTCGGAACCTTTACGTGACTTAACAAATTTGAGTGAGCAGGCACTTCTGTATCATGCACATGAATGTGGCACCAGCATTTTTGAGACCAAAGGGCATGGTGACATAGCAAAAGCACCCGAATGGGGTGATAAAAGTTGTTTTTATTTCATCGGGTCCATACAGTCGGATCTGATGGTACCCAATATGCATCCAGGAAAGACAACCGCTCACATCCCGCAGTCAAGTCGACTATCTGATCGATGTGAGGAAGAGGGAAGTGATCCTTCGGGCAGGCCCGACTGATATGCTTGAAGTTGATACACATACGGAGTGAATCATCTTTCTTAGGAACCATGACGACATTGGCGAGCCACTCAGAGTGGTAAATCTCTCGGATGAACTCAGCTGCCAGAAGCCGAGCCACTTCCTCGCCAATTGCTTTTCTCTTCTGTACGGCGGACCGCTGGAGATGCTCTTTAACTGGTTTTACCTTTGGGTCGACTCGCAAACGGTGCTCAGCCAGTCCCCTGGGCCCACCTTGAAGGAAATATGCCCTAGAGGCAATAATAAAGTTATTATTTATTTCCTTATTTCATGATAAATGTTTATTATTCATGCTAGAATTGTATTAACCGGAAACTTAGTACATGTGTGAATACATAGACAAATAGAGTGTCACTAGTATGCCTCTACTTGACTAGCTCGTTGAATTAAAGATGGTTAAGTTTCCTAGCCATAGACATGAGTTGTCATTTGATTAACGGGATCACATCATTGGAGAATGATGCGATTGACTTGACCCATTCCGTTAGTTTAGCACTTGATCGTTTAGTATGTTGCTATTGCTTTCTTCATGACTTATACATGTTCCTATGACTATGAGATTATGCAACTCCCGAATACCGGAGGAACACTTTGTGTGCTACCAAACGTCACAACGTAACTGGGTGATTATAAAGGTGCTCTACAGGTGTCTTCGATGGTGTTTGTTGAGTTGGCATAGATCGAGATTAGGATTTGTTACTCCGATCGTCGGAGAGGTATCTCTGGGCCCTCTCGGTAATGCACATCACTATAAGCCTTGCAAGCAATGCGACTAATGAGTTAGTTGCGGAATGATGCATTACGGAACGAGTAAAGAGACTTGCCGGTAACGAGATTGAACTAGGTATTGAGATACCAACGATCGAATCTCGGGCAAGTAACATACCGATGACAAAAGGAACAACGTATGTTGTTATGCGGTTTGACCGATAAAGATCTTCGTAGAATATGTAGGAGCCAATATGAGCATCCAGGTTCCGCTATTGGTTATTGACCGGAGACATGTCTCGGTCATGTCTACATAGTTCTCGAACCCGTAGGGTCCGCACGCTTAACGTTCGGTGACGATTTGTATTATGAGTTTATGTGATTTGATGACCGAAGGTAGTTCAGAGTCCCGTATGAGATCAGGGACATGACGACGAGTCTCGAAATGGTTGAGACGTAAAGATCGATATATTGGACGACTATATTCGGACATCGGAAAGGTTCCGAGTGATTCGGGTATTTTTCGGAGTACCGGAGAGTTACGGAAATTCGTATTGGGCCTTAATGGGCCATACAGAAAAGAAGAGAAAGGCCTCAAAGGGTGGCCGCACCCCTCCCCATGGACTGGTCCGAATTGGACTAGGGAGGGGGCGCCCCCTTCCTTCCTTCTCCATCTCCCTTCCCTTTTTCCTATTCCATGTGGGAGGTGGAATCCTACTAGGACTAGGGGAGTCCTAGTAGGACTCCACACTTGGGCGCGCCCTATGAGGGCCGGCCTCCTCCTCCCTCCATCCTTTATATACGTGGCCAGGGGCACCCCATAGACACAACAATTGATCATTGATCTTTTAGCCGTGTGCGGTGCACCCCTCCATCATAATCGACCTCGGTCATATCGTAGTGGTGCTTAGGCGAAGCCCTGCGTCGGTAGCATCATCATCACCGTCACCACACCGTCGTGCTGACGGAATTCTCCCTCGAAGCTCTGCTGGATCGGAGTTCGTGGGACGTCATCGAGCTGAACGTGTGCTGAACTCGGAGGTGCCGTACGTTCGGTACTTGGATCGGTCGGATGTACAACTACATCAGCCGCGTTGTTCTAACGCTTCCGCTTTCGGTCTACGAGGGTACGTGGACAACACTCTCCCCTCTCGTTGCTATGCATCACCATGATCTTGCGTGTGCGTAGTAAATTTTTTGAAATTACTACGTTCCCCAACAGTGGCATCCGAGCCAGGTTTATGCGTAGATGTTATATGCACGAGTAGAACATAAGTGAGTTGTGGGCGATACAAGTCATACTGCTTACCAGCATGTCATACTTTGGTTCGGCGGTATTGTTGGATGAAGCGGCCCGGACCGACATTACGTGTACGCTTACGCGAGACTGGTTCTACCGACGTGCTTTGCACACAGGTGGCTGGCGGGTGTCAGTTTCTCCAACTTTAGTTGAACCGAGTGTGGCTACGCACGGTCCTTGAGAAGGTTAAAACAGCACTAACTTGACAAACTATCGTTGTGGTTTTGATGCGTAGGTAAGAATGGTTCTTGCTCAGCCCATAGCAGCCACGTAAAACTTGCAACAATAAAGTAGAGGACGTCTAACTTGTTTTTGCAGGGCATGTTGTGATGTGATATGGTCAAGACATGATGCTATATTTTATTGTATGAGATGATCATGTTTTGTAACGGAGTTATCGGCAACTGGCAGGAGCCATATGGTTCTCGCTTTATTGTATGCAATGCAATCGCCCTGTAATTGCTTTACTTTATCACTAAGCGGTAGCGATAGTCGTAGAAGCAATAGTTGGCGAGACGACAACGATGCTACGATGGAGATCAAGGTGTCACGCCCGTGACAATGGTGATCATGACGGTGCTTTGGAGGTGGAGATCAAAGGCACAAGATGATGATGGCCATATCATATCACTTATATTGATTGCATGTGATGTTTATCCTTTATGCATCTTATTCTGCTTTGATTGACGGTAGCATTATAAGATGATCTCTCACTAAATTTCAAGGTATAAGTGTTCTCCCTGAGTATGCACCGTTGCGAAAGTTCGTCGTGCCGAGACACCACATGATGATCGGGTGTGATAAGCTCTATGTTCAAATACAACGGGTGTAAGCCAGTTTTACACACGCAGAATACTCGGGTTAAACTTGACGAGCCTAGCATATGCAGATATGGCCTCGGAACACTAAGACCGAAAGGTCGAGCGTGAATCATATAGTAGATATGATCAACATAGTGATGTTCACCATTGAAAACTACACCATCTCACGTGATGATCGGACATGGTTTAGTTGATTTGGATCACGTGATCATTTAGATGACTAGATGGTTGTCTATCTAAGTGGGAGTTCTTAAGTAATATGATTAATTGAACTTTAATTTATCATGAACTTAGTACCTGATAGTATTTTGCTTGTCTATGTTGTTGTAGATAGATGGGCCGTGCTGTTGTTCCGTTGAATTTTAATGTGTTCCTAGAGAAAACTAAGTAGAAAGATGTTAGTAGCAATGATGCGGATTGGATTCGTGATCTGAGGATTATCCTCATTGCTGCACAGAAGAATTATGTCCTTGATGCACCGCTAGGTGACTGACCGATTGCAGTAGCAGATGCAGACGTTATGAATGTTTGGCAAGCTCGATATGGTGACTACTTGATAGTTTAGTGCACCATGCTTTATGGCTTAGAATCGGGGCTTCAAAGACGTTTTGAACGCCACGGAGCATATGATGTTCCAAGAGTTGAAATTAGTATTTCAGACTCATGCCCATGTCGAAAGGTATGAGACCTTTGACAAACACTTTGCCTACAAGATGGAGGAGAATTGCTCAACTAGTGAGCATGTGCTTAGAATGTCTGAGTACTACAATCACTTGAATCAAGTGGGAGTTAATCTTCCAGATAAGATAGTGATTGACAGAGTTCTCTAGTCACTATCACCAAGTTACTAGAACTTCGTGATGAACTATAATATGCAAGGGATAACGGAAACGATTCCCAAGCTCTTCGTGATGCTGAAATCGACGAAGGTAGAAATCAAGAAAAGCATCAAGTGTTGATGGTTGACAAGACCACTAGTTTCAAGAAAAGGGCAAAGGGAAGAAGGGGAACTTCAAGAAGAACGGCAAGCAAGTTGGTGCTCAAGTGAAGAAGCCCAAGTCTGGACCTAAGACTGAGACTGAGTGCTTCTACTGCAAAGGGACTGGTCACTGGAAGCGGAACTGCCCCAAGTATTTGGCGGATAAGAAGGATGGCAAAGTGAACAAAGGTATATTTGGTATACATGTTATTGATGTGTACTTTACTAGTGTTTATAGCAACCCCTTAGTATTTGATACTAGTTCAGTTGCTAAGATTAGTAACTCGAAACAGGAGTTGCAGAATGAACAGAGACTAGTTAAGGGTGAAGTGATGATGTGTGTTGGAAGTGGTTCCAAGATTGATATGATCATCATCGCACACTCCCTATACTCTCGGGATTAGTGTTGAACCTAAATAAATGTTATTTGGTGTTTGCGTTAAGCATGAATATGATTTGATCATATTTATTGCAATATGATTATTCATTTAAAGTCAGAGAATAATTGTTGTTCTGTTTACATGAATAAAACCTTCAATGGTCATACACCCAAGGTGAATGGTTTATTGAATCTCGATAGTAGTGATACACATATTCATAATATTGAAGCCAAAAGATGCAAAGTTAATAATGATAGTGCAACTTATTTGTGGCACTGCCGTTTAGGTCATATTGGTGTAAAGCGCATGAAGAAATCCATGTTGATGGGCTTTTGGAATCACTTGATTATGAATCAGTTGATGCTTGCGAACCATGCCTCATGGGCAAGATGACTAAAACGCCGTTCTCCAGAACTATGGAGCGAGCAACAGATTTGTTGGAAATCATACATACTGATGTATGTGGTTCGATGAATGTTGAGGCTCGCGGCAGGTATCGTTACTTTCTCACCTTCAGAGATGATTTGAGCAGATATGGGTATATATACTTGATGAAACATAAGTCTGAAACATTTGAAAAGTTCAAAGAATTTCAGAGTGAAGTGGAGAATCATTGTAACAAGAAAATAAAGTTTTTTTTATGCGACTTGATCACGGAGACGAATATTTGAGTTACGAGTTTAGCCTTGAATTAAAACAATGTGGAATAGTTTCACAAACTCATGCCACCTGGAACACCACAACATAATGGTGTGTCCGAACGTCATAACCGTACTTTATTGGATATAGTGCAATCTATGATGTCTCTTACCGATTTACCACTATTGTTTTGGGGTTATGCATTAGAGAGAGCTGCATTCACGTTAAATAGGGCACCATCTAAATCTGTTGAGATGACACCATATGAACTGCGGTTTGGCAAGAAACCAAGGTAGTCGTTTCTTAAAGTTTGGGGTTGCGATGCTTATGTGAAAAAGTTTCATCCTGATAAGCTCAAACCCAAATCAGAGAAATGTGTCTTCATAGGATACCCAAAGGAGACAGTTGGGTACACCTTCTACCATAGATCCGAAGGCAAGACATTCGTTGCTAAGAATGGTTCCTTTCTAGAGAAGGAGTTTCTCTCGAAAGAAGTGAGTGGGAGGAAAGTAGAACTTGATGAGGTAACTGTACCTGCTCCCTTATTGGAAAGTAGTTCAGCACAGAAATCTGTTCCTGTGACTCCTGCACCAATTAGTGAGGAAGCTAATGACGATGATCATGTAACTTCAGATCAAGTTACTACCAAACCTCGTAGGTCAACCAGAGTGAGATCCGCACCAGAGTGGTACGGTAATCCTATTCTGGAGGTCATGTTACTTGACCATGACGAACCTACGAACTATGAGGAAGCGATGATGAGCCCAGATTCCGCGAAATGGCTTGAGGCCATGAAATCTGAGATGGGATCCATGTATGAGAACAAAGTGTGGACTTTGGTTGACTTGCCCGATGATCGGCAAGCCATAGAAAATAAATGGATATTCAAGAGGAAGACGGACGCTGATAGTAGTGTTACTATCTACAAAGCTAGACTTGTCGAAAAAGGTTTTTGACAAAGTTCAAGGTGTTGACTACGATGAGATTTTCTCACTCGTAGCAATGCTTAAAGTCTGTCCGAATCATGTTAGCGAATTGCCACATTTTATGAAATCTGGCAAATGGATGTCAAAACTACATTCCTTAATGGATTTCTTAAAGAAGAGTTGTATATGATGCAACCAGAAGGTTTTGTCGATCCTAAAGGTGCTAACAAAATGTGCAAGCTCCAGCGATCCATCTGTGGACTGGTGCAAGCATCTCGGAGTTGGAATATACGCTTTGATGAGTTGATCAAAGCAGATAGTTTTATACAGACTTGCGGTGAAGCCTGTATTTACAAGAAAGTGAGTGGGAGCACTACATCATTTCTGATAAGTATATGTGAATGACATATTGTTGATCGGAAATAATGTAGAATTTTCTGGAAAGCATAAAGGAGTATTTGAAAGGAGTTTTTCAAAGAAAGACCTTGGTGAAGCTGCTTACATATTGAGCATCAAGATCTATAGAGATAGATCAAGACGCTTGATAAGTTTTTTCAATGAGTACATACCTTGACAAGATTTTGAAGTAGTTCAAAATGGAACAGTCAAAGAAAGAGTTCTTGTCTGTGTTACAAGGTGTGAAATTGAGTAAGACTCAAAGCCCGACCACGGCAGAAGATAGAGAAAGAATGAAAGTCATTCCCTATGCCTCAGCCATAGGTTCTATAAAGTATGCCATGTTGTGTACCAGATCTATTGTATACCCTACACTGAGTTTGGCTAGGGAGTACAATAGTGATCTAGGAGTAGATCACTGGACAACGGTCAAAATTATCCTTAGTGGAATAAGGCTATGTTTCTCGATTATGGAGGTGACAAAAGGTTCATCGTAAAGGGTTACGTCGATGCAAGTTTTGACACTGATCCAGATGACTCTAAGTCTCAATCTGGATACATATTGAAAGTGGGAGCAATTAGCTAGAGTAGCTCCGTGCAGAGTATTGTTGACATAGAAATTTGCAAAATACATACGGATCTGAATGTTGCAGACCCGTTGACTAAACTTCTCTCACAAGCAAAACATGATCACACCTTAGTACTCATTGGGTGTTAATCACATGGCGATGTGAACTAGATTACTGACTCTAGTAAATCCTTTGAGTGTTGGTCACATGACGATGTGAACTATGGGTGTTAATCACATGGTGATATGAACTATTGGTGTTAAATCACATGGCGATGTGAACTAGATTATTGACTCTAGTGCAAGTGGGAGACTAAAGGAAATATGCCCTGGAGGCAATAATGAAGTTATTATTTATTTCCTTATTTCATGATAAATGTTTATTATTCATGCTAGAATTGTATTAACCGGAAACTTAGTACATGTGTGAATACATAGACAAACAGAGTGTCACTAGTATGCCTCTACTTGACTAGCTCGTTTAATCAAAGATGGTTAAGTTTCCTAGCCATAGACATGAGTTGTCATTTGATTAACGGGATCACATCATTATAGAATGATGTGATTGACTTGACCCATTCCGTTAGCTTAGCACTTGATCATTTAGTATGTTGTTATTGCTTTCGTCATGACTTATACATGTTCCTATGACTATGAGATTATGCAACTCCCGAATACCAGAGGAACACTTTGTGTGCTACCAAACGTCACCACGTAACTGGGTGATTATAAAGGTGCTCTACAGGTGTCTCCGATGGTGTTTGTTGAGTTGGCATAGATCGAGATTAGGATTTGTCACTCCGATCGTCGGAGAGGTATCTCTGGGCCCTCTCGGTAATGCACATCACTATAAGCCTTGCAAGCAATGTGACTAATGAGTTAGTTGCGGAATGATGCATTACGGAACGAGTAAAGAGACTTGCCGGTAACGAGATTGAACTAGGTATTCAGATATCGACGATCGAATCTCGGTGAAGTAACATACCGATGACAAAAGGAACAACGTATGTTGTTATGCGGTTTGACCGATAAAGATCTTCGTAGAATATGTAGGAGCCAATATGAGCATCCAGGTTCCGCTATTGGTTATTGACCGGAGACGTGTCTCGGTCATGTCTACATAGTTCTCGAACCCGTAGGGTCCGCACGCTTAACGTTCGGTGACGATTTGTATTATGAGTTTATGTGATTTGATGACCGAAGGTAGTTCAGAGTCCCGGATGAGATCGGGGACATGACGAGGAGTCTCAAAATGGTCGAGACGTAAAGATCGATATATTGGACGACTATATTCAGACATCGAAAAGGTTTCGAGTGATTCGGGTATTTTTCGGAGTACCGGAGAGTTACGAGAATTCGTATTGGGCCTTAATGGGTCATACGGGAAAGGAGAGAAAGGCCTCAAAGGGTGGCCGCACCCCTCCCCATGGACTGGTCCGAATTGAACTAGGGAGGGGGGCGCCCCCTTCCTTCCTTCTCCTTCTCCCTTCCCTTTTTCCTATTCCATGTGGGAGGTGGAATCCTACTAGGACTAGGGGAGTCCTAGTAGGACTCCACACTTGGGCGCACCCTATGAGGGCCGGCCTCCTCCTCCCTCCATCCTTTATATACGTGGCCAGGGGCACCCCATAGACACAACAATTGATCATTGATCTTTTAGCCGTGTGCGGTGCACCCCTCCATCATAATCGACCTCGGTCATATCGTAGCGGTGCTTAGGCGAAGCCCTACGTCGGTAGCATCATCATCACCGTCACCACACCATCGTGCTGACGGAACTCTCCCTCGAAGCTCTGCTGGATCGGAGTTCGTGGGACGTCATCGAGCTGAACGTTTGCTGAACTCGGAGGTGCCGTACGTTCGGTACTTGGATCGGTCGGATGTACAACTACATCAGCCGCGTTTTTCTAACGCTTCCGCTTTCGGTCTACGAGGGTACGTGGACAACACTCTCCCCTCTCGTGGCTATGCATCACCATGATCTTGCGTGTGCGTAGTAAAAAATTTGAAATTACTACGTTCCCCAACAGTGGCATCCGAGCCAGGTTTATGCGTAGATGTTATATGCACGAGTAGAACATAAGTGAGTTGTGGGCGATACAAGTCATACTGCTTACCAGCATGTCATACTTTGGTTCGGCGGTATTGTTGGATGAAGCGGCCCGGACCGACATTACGCGTACGCTTACGCGAGACTGGTTCTACCGACGTGCTTTGCACACAGGTGGCTGGCGGGTGTCATTTTCTCCAACTTTAGTTGAACCGAGTGTGGCTACGCCCGGTCCTTGAGAAGTTTAAAAGAACACTAACTTGACAAACTATCGTTGTGGTTTTGATGCGTAGGTAAGAACGGTTCTTGATCAGCCCGTAGCAGCCACGTAAAACTTGCAACAAAAAAGTAGAGGACGTCTAACTTGTTTTTGCAGGGCATGTTGTGATGTGATATGGTCAAGACATGATGCTATATTTTATTGTATGAGATAATCATGTTTTGTAACGGAGTTATCGGCAACTGGCAGGAGCCATATGGTTGTCGCTTTATTGTATGCAATGCAATCGCCCTGTAATTGCTTTACTTTATCACTAAGCGGTAGCGATAGTCGTAGAAGCAATAGTTGGCGAGACGACAACGATGCTACGATGGAGATCAAGGTGTCGCGCCGGTGACGATGGTGATCATGACGGTGCTTTGGAGATGGAGATCAAAGGCACAAGATGATGATGGCCATATCATATCACTTATATTGATTGCATGTGATGTTTATCCTTTATGCATCTTATTCTGCTTTGATTGACGGTAGCATTATAAGATGATCTCTCACTAAATTTCAAGGTATAAGTGTTCTCCCTGAGTATGCACCGTTGCGAAAGTTCGTCGTGCCGAGACACCACGTGATGATCGGGTGTGATAAGCTCTATGTTCAAATACAACGGGTGTAAGCCAGTTTTACACACGCAGAATACTCGGGTTAAACTTGACGAGCCTAGCATATGCAGATATGGCCTCGGAACACTGAGACCGAAAGGTCGAGCGTGAATCATATAGTAGATATGATCAACATAGTGATGTTCACCATTGAAAAACTACTCCATCTCACGTGATGATCGGACATGGTTTAGTTGATTTGGATCACGTGATCATTTAGATGACTAGATGGTTGTCTATCTAAGTGGGAGTTCTTAAGTAATATGATTAATTGAACTTTAATTTATCATGAACTTAGTACCTGATAGTATTTTGCTTGTCTATGTTGTTGTAGATAGATGGCCTGTGCTGTTGTTCTGTTGAATTTTAATGTGTTCCTAGAGAAAACTAAGTTGAAAGATGTTAGTAGCAATGATGATGATTGGATTCGTGATCTGAGGATTATCCTCATTGCTACACAGAAGAATTATGTCCTTGATGCACCGCTAGGTGACTCACCGATTGCAGGAGCAGATGCAGACGTTATGAATGTTTGGCAAGCTCGATATGGTGACTACTTGATAGTTTAGTGCACCATGCTTTAAGGCTTAGAATCGGGGCTTCAAAGACGTTTTGAACGCCACGGAGCGTATGATGTTCCAAGAGTGGAAATTAGTATTTCATACTCATGCCCATGTCGAAAGGTATGAGACCTTTGACAAACACTTTGCCTACAAGATGGAGGAGAATTGCTCAACTAGTGAGCATGTGCTTAGAATGTCTGAGTACTACGATCACTTGAATCAAGTGGGAGTTAATCTTCCAGATAAGATAGTGATTGACAGAGTTCTCTAGTCACTATCACCAAGTTACTAGAACTTCGTGATGAACTATAATATGCAAGGGATAACGGAAACGATTCCCAAGCTCTTCGTGATGCTGAAATCGACGAAGGTAGAAATCAAGAAAAGCATCAAGTGTTGATGGTTGACAAGACCACTAGTTTCAAGAAAAGGGCAAAGGGAAGAAGGGGAACTTCAAGAAGAACGGCAAGCAAGTTGGTGCTCAAGTGAAGAAGCCCAAGTCTGGACCTAAGACTGAGACTAAGTGCTTCTACTGCAAAGGGACTGGTCACTGGAAGTGGAACTGCCCCAAGTATTTGGCGGATAAGAAGGATGGCAAAGTGAACAAAGGTATATTTGATATACATGTTATTGATGTGTACTTTACTAGTGTTTATAGCAACCCCTCAGTATTTGATACTAGTTCAGTTGCTAAGATTAGTAACTCAAAACAGGAGTTGCAGAATGAACAGAGACTAGTTAAGGGTGAAGTGACGATGTGTGTTGGAAGTGGTTCCAAGATTGATATGATCATCATCGCACACTCCCTATACTTTCGGGATTAGTGTTGAACCTAAATAAATGTTATTTGGTGTTTGCGTTAAGCATGAATATGATTTGATCATATTTATTGCAATATGATTATTCATTTAAAGTCAGAGAATAATTGTTGTTCTGTTTACATGAATAAAACCTTCAATGGTCATACACCCAAGGTGAATGGTTTATTGAATCTCGATCGTAGTGATACACATATTCATAATATTGAAGCCAAAAGATGCAAAGTTAATAATGATAGTGCAACTTATTTGTGGCACTGCCGTTTAGGTCATATTGGTGTAAAGCGCATGAAGAAATCCATGTTGATGGGCTTTTGGAATCACTTGATTATGAATCAGTTGATGCTTGCGAACCATGCCTCATGGGCAAGATGACTAAAACGCCGTTCTCCTGAACTATGGAGCGAGCATCAGATTTGTTGGAAATCATACATACTGATGTATGTGGTCCGATGAATGTTGAGGCTCGCGGCGGGTATCGTTATTTTCTCACCTTCACAGATGATTTGAGCAGATATGGGTATATCTACTTGATGAAACATAAGTCTAAAACATTTGAAAAGTTCAAAGAATTTCAGAGTGAAGTGGAGAATCATTGTAACAAGAAAATAAAGTTTTTTATGCGACTTGATCGCGGAGACGAATATTTGAGTTACGAGTTTAGCCTTCAATTAAAACAATGTGGAATAGTTTCACAAACTCATGCCACCAGGAACACCACAGCATAATGGTGTGTCCGAACGTCATAACCGTACTTTATTGGATATAGTGCAATCTATGATGTCTCTTACCGATTTACCACTATCGTTTTGGGGTTATGCATTAGAAAGAGTTGCATTCACGTTAAATAGGGCACCATCTAAATCCGTTGAGATGACACCATATGAACTGCAGTTTGGCAAGAAACCAAAGTAGTCGTTTCTTAAAGTTTGGGGTTGCGGTGCTTATGTGAAAAAGTCCAATCCTGATAAGCTCAAACCCAAATCGGAGAAATGTGTCTTCATAGGATACCCAAAGGAGACAGTTGGGTACACCTTCTATCACAGATCCGAAGGCAAGACATTCGTTGCTAAGAATGGATCCTTTCTAGAGAAGGAGTTTCTCTCGAAAGAAGTGAGTGGGAGGAAAGTAGAACTTGATGAGGTAACTGTACCTGCTCCCTTATTGGAAAGTAGTTCATCACAGAAATCTGTTCCTGTGACTCCTGCACCAATTAGTGAGGAAGCTAATGATGATGATCATGTAACTTCAGATCAAATTACTACCAAACCTCGTAGGTCAACCAGAGTGAGATCCGCACCAGAGTGGTACGGTAATCCTGTTCTGGAGGTCATGTTACTTGACCATGACAAACCTACGAACTATGAGGAAGCGATGATGAGCCCAGATTCCGCAAAATGGCTTGAGGCCATGAAATCTGAGATGGGATCCATGGATGAGAACAAAGTGTGGACTTTGGTTGACTTGCCCGATGATCGGCAAGCCATAGAAAATAAATGGATCTTCAAGAGGAAGACGGACGCTGATAGTAGTGCTACTATCTACAAAGCTAGATTTGTCGAAAAAGGTTTTTGACAAAGTTCAAGGTGTTGACTACGATGAGATTTTCTCACTCATAGCGATGCTTAAAGTCTGTCCGAATCATGTTAGCGAATTGCCACATTTTATGAAATCTGGCAAATGGATGTCAAAACTACATTCCTTAATGGATTTCTTAAAGAAGAGTTGTATATGATGCAACCAGAAGGTTTTGTTGATCCTAAAGGTGCTAACAAAATGTGCATGCTCCAGGGAACCATCTATGGACTGGTGCAAGCATCTCAGAGTTGGAATATACGCTTTAATGAGTTGATCAAAGCAGATAGTTTTATACAGAATTGCGGTGAAGCATGTATTTACAAGAAAGTGAGTGGGAGCACTACATCATTTCTGATAAGTATATGTAAATGACATATTGTTGATCGGAAATAATGTAGAATTTTCTGGAAAGCATAAAGGAGTATTTGAAAGGAGTTTTTCAAAGAAAGACCTCGGTGAAGCTGCTTACATATTGAGCATCAAGATCTATAGAGATAGATCAAGACGCTTGATAAGTTTTTTCAATGAGTACATACCTTGACAAGATTTTGAAGTAGTTCAAAATGGAACAGTCAAAGAAAGAGTTCTTGCGTGTGTTGCAACGTGTGAAATTGAGTAAGACTCAAAGCCCGACCACGGCAGAAGATAGAGAGAGAATGAAAGTCATTCCCTATGCCTCAGCCATAGGTTCTATAAAGTATGTCATGTTGTGTACCAGATCTGTTGTATACCCTACACTGAGTTTGGCTAGGGAGTACAATAGTGACCTAGGAGTAGATCACTGGACAGCGGTCAAAATTATCCTTAGTGGAATAAGGCTATGTTTCTCGATTATGGAGGTGACAAAAGGTTCGTCGTAAAGGGTTACGTCGATGCAAGTTTTGACACTGATCCAGATGACTCTAAGTCTCAATCTGGATACATATTGAAAGTGGGAGCAATTAGCTAGAGTAGCTCCGTGCAGAGCATTGTTGACATAGAAATTTGCAAAATACATACGGATCTGAATGTTGCAGACCCGTTGACTAAACTTCTCTCACAAGAAAAACATGATCAAACCTTAGTACTCTTTGAGTGTTAATCACATGGCGATGTGAACTAGATTACTGACTCTAGTAAATCCTTTGAGTGTTGGTCACATGACGATGTGAACTATGGGTGTTAATCACATGGTGATGTGAACTATTGGTGTTAAATCACATGGCGATGTGAACTAGATTATTGACTCTAGTGCAAGTGGGAGACTGAAGGAAATATGCCCTAGAGGCAATAATAAAGTTATTATTTATTTCCTTATTTCATGATAAATGTTTATTATTCATGCTAGAATTGTATTAACCGGAAACTTAGTACATGTGTGAATACATAGACAAACAGAGTGTCACTAGTATGCCTCTACTTGACTAGCTCGTTGAATCAAAGATGGTTAGGTTTCCTAGCCATAGACATGAGTTGTCATTTGATTAACGGGATCACATCATTACAGAATGATGTGATTGACTTGACCCATTTCGTTAGCTTAGCACTTGATCGTTTAGTATGTTGCTATTGCTTTCTTCATGACTTATACATGTTCCTATGACTATGAGATTATGCAACTCCCGAATACCAGAGGAACACTTTGTGTGCTACCAAACGTCACAACGTAACTGGGTGATTATAAAGGTGCTCTACAAGTGTCTCCGATGGTGTTTGTTGAGTTGGCATAGATCGAGATTAGGATTTATCACTCCGATTGTCGGAGAGGTATCTCTGGGCCCTCTCGGTAATGCACATCACTATAAGCCTTGCAAGCAATGTGACTAATGAGTTAGTTGCGGAATGATGCATTACGGAACGAGTAAAGAGACTTGCCGGTAACGAGATTGAACTAGGTATTGAGATATCGACGATTGAATCTCGGGCAAGTAACATGCCGATGTCAAAAGGAACAACGTATGTTGTTATGCGGTTTGACCGATAAAGATCTTCGTAGAATATGTAGGAGCCAATATGAGCATCCAGGTTCCGCTATTGGTTATTGACCGGAGACGTGTCTCGGTCATGTCTATATAGTTCTCGAACCCGTAGGGTCCGCACGCTTAACGTTCGGTGACGATTTGTATTATGAGTTTATGTGATTTGATGACCGAAGGTAGTTCAGTGTCCCGGATGAGATCGGGGACATGACGAGGAGTCTCGAAATGGTCAAGACGTAAAGATCGATATATTGGACGACTATATTCAGACATCGGAAAGGTTCCGAGTGATTCAGGTATTTTTCGGAGTACCGGAGAGTTATGAGAATTCGTATTGGGCCTTAATGGGTCATACGGGAAAGGAGAGAAAGGCCTCAAAGGGTGCCCGCACCCCTCCCCATGGACTGGTCCGAATTGGACTAGGGAGGGGGGCGCCCCCTTCCTTCCTTCTCCTTCTCCCTTCCCTTTTTCCTATTCCATGTGGGAGGTGGAATCCTACTAGGACTAGGGGAGTCCTAGTAGGACTCCACACTTGGGCGCGCCCTATGAGGGCCGGCCTCCTCCTCCCTCCATCCTTTATATTCGTGGCCAGGGGGCACCCCATAGACATAACAATTGATCATTGATCTTTTAGCCGTGTGCGGTGCACCCCTCCATCATAATCCACCTCGGTCATATCGTAGCGGTGCTTAGGCGAAGCCCTGCGTCGGTAGCATCATCATCACCGTCACCACACTGTCGTGCTGACGGAACTCTCCCTCGAAGCTCTGCTGGATTGGATTTCGTGGGACGTCATCGAGCTAAATGTGTGCTGAACTTGGAGGTGTCGTACGTTCGGTACTTGGATCGGTCGGATCGTGAAGACGTACGACTACATCAGCCGCGTTGTTCTAACGCTTCCTCTTTCGGTCTACGAGGGTACGTGGACAACACTCTCCCCTCTCCTTGCTATGCATCACCATGGTCTTGCGTGTGCGTAGTAAATTTTTTGAAATTACTACGTTCCCCAACACACCTGGCATGTTAGAAGGTTTCCATGTGAAGATGTCCCAGTTCTCACGGAGGAACTGGATGAGCGCTTCTTCCTATTTGCTGTCGAGCGTCATTGAGATATGAGTCGGAGCAGCATTGGATCGGTCGGGTGAATATGAACTGACTTTGTTTCACCGGACGACTGAAATGCAGAATCTGAGGCAGGCTTCTTGGCCCGCAGCAAATCACTCGGATCTGCATTCTTCTGATATTCCTGCATTTCAACTGCTGCCATCTGTTCATCAACAATTTTCGAGCCCTTCTGAAGGCACTCTTCTGCTTTCTGCCGATTACCAGTAACTGTGATCACACCTCTGGGACCAAGCATCTTCAACTTAAGATAGACATAACACGGTCGAGCCATGAAACGAGCATATGCAGGCCTGCCCAGAATAGCGTGATAAGCACTTTGAAAATCTATCACTTCAAATGTCAACTTTTCCTTACGGTAAGTCTTCGAATCACCGAAAACCACGTCAAGAGTGATCTGACCGAGTGATTCAGCTTTCTTTCCAGGGATAACGCCGTGGAAGCTCATGTTGCTCTCACTAAGCTTGGACATCGGAATGCCCATCCCCTTCAGGGTTTCAGCGTAAAGAATATTTAGACCACTGCCACCATCCATCAACACTTTGGTCAGTCGAGTGCCTCCAACCACTGGGTCGACTACCAACGCTTGCCGCCCTGGAGTGGCAGCGCGTGCTGGGTGATCGGACTGGTCAAATGTGATTGCAGTTTGCGACCACTTCAAATATGTCGTCGTTGCCGAGGCAACCATGTTTACTTCTCTGTTTATGAATTTCAGTCGACTTTTGCTCTCAATGTCAGCAAAAATCACCAAGGTGGAATTGACATTGGGGAAACCATCATCCTCTTGTTTGTCCTCATCCTTATCAGACTCCTTCTCTTTCTCACTGGGTTGTTTCTCTCGGAATTGCTGGATAAGGAGTCGACACTGTCGAGTGGTATGCTTGGGATAAATCAGATTTCCCTCTTCGTCTTTCTTGGTGTGAACGTGACATGACAAATCCAACACATCATTCCCTGCTTGATCTTTCACCTTCTTGGGGGTCCAGAGCCCCTTAGGTTTTCCTTTAAACTTTCCTTGGATCACTGCTGCAGTTTCACCAGGTCCTGCAGGCTCAGCTTTACGTTTCTGTTTCCGATTGGAATTACCTTCTCCGGTGTCTTGGCCGACTGGTTTGCTCTTGCCACTGCGGAGTCGGTCTTCTTCTTCACCATTTGCATACCAAGTGGCTATTTCCATCATTCGGGTCAGGGTCATGTCTCCTGTCCGACCGAATTTTAGGTTAAGCTCACGATACCGAACACCCTCTTTGAAGGCGCATACTGCTTGATGCTGCGACACATTCTCCACTGTGTGATGCAAAGTGGTCCACCTCTGGATGTAATCCCTCAAAGTTTCATTCGGTTTTTGCACACAATGATGTAATTCTGCCAACCCTGCAGGTCATTTGCATGTACCTTCAAACGTTCTGACGAACACTCGCGCTAACTCTTCCCAGCTGAATATACTGCCTGGGGTCAACTGATTCAACCAGGCTCTAGCTGATCCTTCAAGCATCAAGGGGAGGTGCTTCATGGCCACCTCATCTTGCCACCACCGATCTGTGCAGCCACTCGGTAATCCTCAAGCCAAGTGTCAGGCTTGGACTCACCAGTGAACTTGCTAACTCCAGTCACCAACCTGAAGTTGGGAGGAATCTCTGCAGCCCTGATGGCTCTGCTGAAACACTCTGGACCGAAAACATGAACTCTGCTGCCAGTCAGGCGATCTCTGTCAAGTCCCTCTCTGTGTGCTCTGTTCCTGTCGACCAGACCTTGAACGAGAATCGATCTCGCATCCAAACCTGGCTCCCTTGGGTCGACTGGTACCCTTCGTTCACCACTGTGCGGGCACCTGTCATCATATTGCCGAGGCACATGTGATCCACTCCTTGGAGGAGGTGTGGGCACCCGACGGCGGTCATCACGGCCGAGTCGGTGATTATACTGCTCGTGGTTCCGACCTACATACTGATCCTGACGATGCCCATGTCCCTCACGCCGCAGGGGCGATCTTGGGCTGTGGGCTGACTGCACTGTGTTAGCCATCACAGATCTGCTGTGTATTTTGTTACGTGACTGAGATACTGCTGTGTTCTGCTCTCCTGCTGCTCGCAGCAACGCTCTGATTTGCATCAAACCTCTTCCAGCCTCCGACTGAGACGGCTGAATAGACTCTGCTATACGGGCAGCGGCTGTAAGATTTTGAATTGGAGTGCGGTATACCTGTGGTTCAGGCGGAAACAGTTGTCGTTGCCGTCGACTGGACTAAGGGATCTGCCGCCGAGCGCGCTCGTCGAGTGTATGCTGAAGGTTCTCCAGTTGAGTGCGCTCAGCAAAAGTGGCCAGGCGCGCCGCCTCCAAGGCCCGGCCCTCGGAGGTTTCTCCGACGATGGGCGTGTGGAGTGCCTCCACGTTGCGGCGGTGAAGTTCCTCCCTCTGCTATGAGGTGAGGGCTTCGGGATGATACTCCTCATGAACCTGTGACGGATCGCCGCCTCCGTCGACGCGACGAAAACTAGGCGGGCTGCGCGGTGTGTTGACCATCAGGACTTCTGCCGCAGGGTCGCTGCTGTTGCATTCGGACAGGGTCTCAACGGAGCCAGTCGACAGATCGAGCAGGCCGTAGAGAGTTTCGTCAGGCTCGATTGCCGCGACTTGGGGGTGGCCGACTGGCGTGCCACCGTGTGCTTCACCCACCGCTGAAGCCGCGACCGACTAGATCGTTTGTGAGGCGCACAGCGGGGAGCGAAGACACTGCAGGAGCCGACCGATACTGGGTCGACGGCTGCCGCAAAAGGACGCCGCGAACACATGCGCGAAAGTGCGTCACCCTGCGGACGAGGAGCGCCTCGACGTCGAGAGGGGCCTCCTGGAGCCAGGCGGAGTCGTCGGCGACGAAGACGAGCGCACCGAGATGGATCTCGCGGCCCTCAGCCAAACCACCGCCGGAAACACATGATGATGGGAATCGGAAAAATGCAACCTCACCGGAAAGTCGCTAAGACACTTGCCCCACGGTGGGCGCCAACTGTCGTGGTTCTAAGTCTGACACTAGAATAGGGGGTATGTATGGAGAGGCAAGATCCTAGCTACGGTCAAGTTGTGCACGCAAGATTTACGAGTTCAGGCCCTTCGTGGAGGAAGTAACAGCCCTACGTCTCAGTGCCCGGAGGCTCGGTCGATTGGATTATGCGTGGAGTTACAGGGTGTGCGGACCCTTGTGCCAGTGGAGGGGGTGGCTTATATAGAGTGCGCCAGGACCCCAGCCAACCCACGTTACAAGGAGTTCAATGTACATAAAGAGGGAACGTTACTGGTAACGCCATCATTAAAGTCATATAAATGATCATTAAGACTACGGAGTGAACACCCGACCGTTGTCATTCAGAGTGACTTTAGATCTTATGTTCTTCGAGTGGTTTCTGGTATGGTCGAATGAATATATCTTGGTCGAATGGAATTGGGTTATCCGGATGAACCCTCAGTCGAGTGGGTTGCGTCCTGTGGTGATTTCAGTCGGTAGAATCTGCTGCCCTTTGAATGTCCTTGACTGCAGGGCAATGTCCTTGGGTAGGGTGCTTAGATCAGGTCTATTGCCCTACCCTAGGTACATGTTATCATCAACGGACGCGCGTGCGCTCGCCTACTCCTGTCCCCGGGCCCGCTGGTCTGTGGCACATTGGCCTCCCGTCTCACCCCCCGGCCAACAAGCAACCCTCACCCGCCTCCTCCGTCGCCGACGCCGCCACCCATTTTTTCGGCGACTCTTCCAGCTGTCGCCGCCTCCACATCCGCCCAGCAACGCCGCCCCTCCCTCCCCGTCGCCCTCCGCCGCCGTTTTGCCGCCGGGGAGCAAACTGCTTCCCACCGCCGCTTCCCACACCGCACAGCCGCCCGCGACCAAGAAGCCACCTCGCCGCCCCTGCCACATCCGGCCGGCACGCTCGTCGGACGCCGTCACACTCGTCAGACGCCGGCAGGGTAGCTAGATGGTCAGTGGGCGCCGCGACTCCCCTCGCCGGCCGTCTCCTTCGTCGACGCCCGCAAGCTGTTCGACAGTTTGCCAAGGTACGAAATGGACTCCGCCGACGAGTTCTTTTTCCACAATTTCCTTTGCGACTCCGACGATTCATCGTCCGACGACGAGGAGGAGATATTGGCTGTCGTGTTGGTCCATCACCACCTCAACAGCCAGCGGCCGTTGTTCTGTGGCTCCATTCCGGGCCACCTTCGAGCATTGAATCGCAACCGAGAGAGCGGGCATTTCCTTCTCTGGAAGGACTATTTTGATACAACAAACCCGTTGTTCAAACATCACAAATTCCACCACCGGTTCCGTAAGAGTAGGCATGTTTTCAACCGTATTAGAGAGGGAGTGGTCGGCTATGATGACTACTTCGAGTGCAAAGAGGATGCCGTCGGCAAGATTGGTTTCTCCTCTTATCAGAAATGCACCGCCGCCATCCGAATGCTTGCATACGGAGTGCCCGGTGATCTCATTGACGAGTACGTCCGTATGAGCGAGTCTACATGCCTAGAGTCCCTGTATAAGTTCTGCAAGGCTGTTATTGCTGTGTTTGGCCCTGAGTACTTGAGAGAGCCGACAGCTGAAGATACAGCCCGTTTGTTGGCGATGAATGCCAGCAGGGGCTTTCCGGGGATGCTTGGCAGCATAGACTGCATGCACTGGGAGTGGAAGACATGCCCTTCTGCTTGGCAAGGGCAGTATAAGGGACATGTCAGGGCTTGCACTGTCATACTAGAGGCCGTGGCGTCTCAAGATCTCTGGATCTGGCACTATTTCTTTGGCATGGCTGGATCACACAATGATATCAACGTGCTTCAGCGCTCGCTGGTGTTTGCTAGGCTTGCCGAAGGCAACAGCCCACCGGTGAACTTTACTGTCAACGGCCACAACTACGATAAAGGGTACTATCTGGGTGACGGTATCTATCCTCAGTGAACCACTATTGTCAAGACAATACCCAGCCCTGTCGGGGAGAAAAGGAAAAGATTTGCCCAAGAGCAAGAGAGTGCTAGGAAGGATGTCGAGCGTGCCTTTGGTGTTTTGCAATCTCGATGGGGCATCGTTCGGTATCCTGCTAATACTTGGAGCACGCAGAAATTGTGGGAGGTGATGATTGCTTGTGTGATCATGCACAATATGGTCGTAGAAGACGAGCGCTCGGAACGTCTGTACGATCAAGGCTTTCAGTTTCAGGGTGAGAATGTTGTGCCTGAGCATGGAGTAGCGGCAACATTTGAGCAGTTCACTCAATTTCATGAAGACATGCGTGATTGGGAAACTCACGTGCAACTGCAAAATGATTTGGTTGAGCATATGTGGGCTCATGTTGGCAACCAATAGATGTATCTTCTTTTATTCGTTTGCAAAACTATGTGAAACATTTTTATTTGTATTTGGCTTGTAAAACTATACTATTTATTTGGGCGGCCAGACTAAACATTTTCATTTGACAATATGTTGAATGCAAATCAATATACATATGGGTCGGCGCGTTGGGCACACTGCCAACCCAAATGCAAAACTGAGCGGACGCCGGGCGGACGGCCGACCCAAACGGACAAAAAGCGGACAAATGCGCCGTCCGTTTGGGTCGACCCGTTGGGTTGCTCTTAGAAAAAAAAAACAGAAAAGAAAAAGGAGTTTGTTTGTGCAAAGTAGAGAGCAAAAAGGTGAGCAACAGCCAAGAGACGGTGCAAAATGGCAGTGCCCAGTGGTACTGGTATGGGTCCCAGCTAGCCAGTGCAGTGCATCATCATCATCCAGCTAATAACAGCAGCTTTGTTTTGGTGAGCTCAGTTTCAAAAATAGCCCCACAGGTCATGTGGGAGCTAGCCGAATCCACACAAGAATCGCAATCCCCACCTCCTCCTGAGAGCAGATAGATACCTCTCCCTGTCCGTGTCTCCTCTCCAGGTCCAGGACAGGATTAATCAATGAATCAATCAGCTGCAGGCCTGCGCCTGATTTCCCATTATACTAATGCTATTAGCGGCAAGGCAACCGTTTGGTTTGGGGCCTCTTCCCTCCCTCCGAAGCTAGCTTAGCTTAAACAGAACAGGACGGCTTGCCATTTGTCCCTCTCTGGGCTTGGAGCTTTCCTTCTTCTTCCGGCGCTAGCTGCTCTTGATTTGCTTTGCTTTGCTGGGGGAGAGAGAGCGCTCTCCAGATCGAGCAACAACCCACGACTCCTCAGGTCAGTGGAGCCTTTCTTTCTTTCTCGCCTTCTCGCCTTCAGGTTCCTGAGAGCCGTGTTCTTGTTCTTGTTCTCTTACGCTAAATCTCTGGCCATCTGTAGCCTTATTATCACTCTAGGTTAATTACTTACCAATGCGGTTCTGCTTGGCGCTCGCAGGTTGCGGTTCCACGACGGACGAGCAAAAAAAATAAAATAAAAACTGGTGACCTGAGTAGGGTTTATCCGCTCCAAATTGCGGCGGCGGAGGGTCGTCCAGGGGAGAGATGAAATCCTCCGCCAATTTCCTGTCGATCCTGGTGCTGCTGGTGTTCCTGGCCGCGGAGAATGCGCGGGCGCAGCCCCAGCCGATCCTCATAAACTGCGGCTCGGATTCCACCACCAGCGTCGATGCCAGGACATGGATTGGGGATTCTTCCCCTTCCAACAACTTCACGCTCAGCTTCCCCGGGGCCATCGCCTCGGCGGCTCCGGCTCCGGCTCCGGGAGTTGATGGAGAACAAGACCCGTACGGAGATTTGTACAAGACCGCCCGTGTCTTCAACGCCTCCTCCAGCTACAGGCTCGCCGTCGCCCCCGGGAGCTACTTCCTCCGCCTCCATTTCAGCCAGCAGTTCGCCAATCTCGGCGCCCAGGAGCCCATCTTCAGTGTCGCGGCAAATGGCCTGAGGCTGCTCTCCAAGTTCAGCGTCCACGGAGAGATTTCTTGGAGGGATTCTCAGATCAACTCAACGAGCAGCGTCATCGTCAAGGAGTACCTTCTCAATGTCACTTCTGGTAAACTGGGCATTGAGTTCACCCCCGATGAAGGGTCCTTCGCCTTCATCAATGCCATGGAGGTTCTACCTGTGTCTGGCACCTCAATTTTTGATTCAGTCAACAAGGTGGATGCTCATGGGTTGAAAGGCCCTTTTAGCCTCGACGGCGACGGGATCGAGACCATGTACAGGCTGTGTGTGGGATGCATCGATGTACTGCCGAGGAAAGAGGATCCAGGATTGTGGAGGAGGTGGGATAAAGATGAGCATTTCATATTCTCTCTCAACGCCGCGAATTCCATCTTCAACTCTTCCAACATAAGTTATGTGTCTGCTGATGATCCCACAGTAGCCCCTTTGAGGCTCTATCAGAGTGCAAGGGTGCCAACAGAGAGTTCGGTCTTGGGAAAGAAGTTCAATGTCTCATGGAGCTTTAACATTGACCCTGGCTTTGATTACTTGGTCCGGCTGCATTTCTGCGAGCTGCAGTATGACAAGGCTGAGCAACGCAAGTTCAAGATTTACATAAACAACAAGACCGCTGCAGAGAGCTATGATGTGTTTGCCAGAGCTGGGGGCAAGAACAAGGCCTTTTATGAAGACTTCCTTGATGCTGCCTCACCTCAGATGGACACTCTTTGGGTTCAGCTGGGGGCTGAGTCTTCAGCAGGTTCCGCGGCTGCTGATGCTCTTCTCAATGGCATGGAGATCTTTAAGGTCAGCCGGGAAGGAAATCTTGCCCATCCAACCGTCAGGATTGGAGGCATCAGTGGTGGTGCAAGCAAACCAAAACGGAGCCCCAAGTGGGTGCTAATTGGTACTGCTTCCGGTCTGATAATTTTTATCGCAATTGCTGGTGGTCTTTATTTTGGTTTCAATCTGCGACGGAAGAAAAATAGTTCAGCCAGCAAAGCCAAGGACAATCTCCATGGTGCTACACATACGCGTTCTCCCACTCTTCGCACAGCTGGGGCATTTGGGAGCAACAGGATGGGCAGGCGGTTCACCATTGCAGAAATCAGAACAGCCACCGTGAACTTTGATGAGTCCTTGGTGATTGGGGTTGGAGGCTTTGGCAAGGTCTACAAGGGTATAATGGAGGATGGCACTCGGGTGGCAATTAAGAGGGGGCATACAGATTCTCACCAGGGTCAGGGTGTGAAGGAATTCGAAACTGAGATCGAGATGCTCTCAAGGTTGCGGCACCGGCACCTTGTGCCCTTGATTGGCTATTGTGATGAGCAAAACGAGATGGTCTTAGTTTATGAGCACATGGCAAATGGCACATTAAGGAGCCATCTTTATGGAAGTGACCTTCCTGCTCTTACATGGAAGCAAAGGCTTGAAATATGTATCGGCGCAGCACGAGGGCTTCACTACCTTCACACCGGGCTTGACAGGGGTATAATCCACAGGGATGTCAAGACTACCAACATTTTGTTAGACGACAACCTTGTTGCCAAGATGGCAGATTTTGGCATCTCAAAAGATGGTCCAGCTTTAGATCATACTCATGTTAGTACTGCTGTCAAAGGGAGTTTTGGTTACCTCGATCCAGAGTACTATAGGAGACAGCAGTTAACGCCAAGTTCAGATGTGTACTCTTTTGGTGTCGTGCTGTTTGAAGTGCTGTGTGCTCGACCAGTCATAAATCCAACCCTGCCAAGAGACCAAATAAACCTTGCTGACTGGGCTCTGAACAGGCAAAGGCACAGGTTACTTGAGACCATAATCGACCTTCGATTGGATGGAAATTACACACTGGCGTCCGTCAAGAAATCCAGCAAGATAGCAGAAAAATGCCTGGCAGATGAGGGGGTGAACCGGCCTTCGATGGGCGAAGTCCTCTGGCACCTAGAGAGTGCTTTGCAGTTGGAACAAGGTCATCCGCAAAGCACAAATGCTGATGGTTGTTCAGACCCTCAACTGAAGCCTTCTGATGTACCTACCCGTGTGGCGTGCATCAAAGAAGATGAGCAATCCACTCGTCCAGGCTCCCACAATTCAGATGGGCAAGTTGTTGATGTCAAGATTGAGGTGCCATGATACAGAAGGGCTTTCGAAGTTTCAAGCAAAATGAATAGGGTGGGTGT
The DNA here is from genome assembly GCF_018294505.1 of Triticum aestivum. Lineage (NCBI taxonomy): Eukaryota > Viridiplantae > Streptophyta > Magnoliopsida > Poales > Poaceae > Triticum > Triticum aestivum. The sequence continues at coordinate 308,839,426 of NC_057799.1, forward strand.
CCAGCTAACAACATGCTTAGGTGCATGTCACTTGTAGTACTGTAACGCCATATGTCGAGGTCCCTACAATATACTGAAATTCTTTTGGTACAGTAGAGCAAAAATATTTCTGTTTTGCTAACAGCCTCTTGCAGAAATGTAGGGAAAGGCTGCGTACAATAGACCCAAAATGGTCGGACCCTTCCCCAGACCCTGCGCAAGCGGGGGCTACATGCACTGGGGCTGCCCCTTTTTTAGTGCAAAAAAATGGTTTATGATGTCAATTTGATTGATTCTTTGTAACACGCTGGAACCAAATGCTATGCAGAGCATTAGCGGAGACGTGCTAAGAGAAAACAAATTGAACAATTTCCTCATGAGCTGTCCCATATTTCAGTTATGTCATGTTCAGCTATTTTGTTCAAGTCAGACTCTGTGCACTCATATCCACTGCCTTGTTAGCTGAAGGCGTAGCATTTTGCTGATTATTTAGTCTTTATTACATCAATTGCACAACATATAAGACCATTATTTGCATATCGGAGACTTATTGCTTTTGGTAATTAAGTATAGGGATATATGTGTCCGAATATCTACCCTAGATGATGTAAATCCTTGCATGGTACATAATCTGGTTTACGGTACCAAGCTTCAAGAAGCCAAAGCACTAGTATTGTAAACAAGCAGAGCACCACCCAGCAGAATTCCAGCAAGAGTAGCCACCCAGAGCAACAACCCTGTCTTTCCTGCATAAACCAAGGCATGAATGTTATTTCTTTCCCAAAGAAAAGAGGCAACTGAAGCGAGAGCTTTAAGATCATTGTTTCCGGATAGTTGTGTGTGCTTACCTCCCGCGTAGTAGTCACCACTTGGAGACCATTCTTCTGGGTTATATATTGGGCTACAATAAAGACATCACAAATATCATAAATGCAATGAAAACTGAGGGCAGTAGATGAATTCTGAATGCTATTATTTTCACTGTTTCATCCTGCCAGTGCAGTAGCTGGGCATCTTCTTGACTTTTTTATCATCTAATTTCTAAACAGTACAGCCTGCTTTTTTTTTTATTGAGGTGAATGTTCTACCTGTACCCATCAACATTTGCTCCATACTTGCTGGCAAACTGGTAGACGCCCTTCCCCTGATAAAAATGTGCAATATTAAGTGATGAATAATGATACTTATTAGTAAGAAAACACATTTCTTCAGCCTGAAAACTAACCTTGGCTGGCCTTCCAGATGCATCAACACCATCTTTCAGTTCCAATCCTCCCCCGGGCCCTAGATGTTAAGAAAGCACAATTTCATAGCTTTTGTAGGATATACTCAGCTATATTGATAAACAAAACAAATGCTATCCAATAGGCCAGTAATAGTTCCTTTTTATTCCTAGAAATTCCGTATAACAGAAGGTGGATTTTATAGCATGTACTGACCGAAAGGCTGAGAAGTCTGAACTTTCTTTGCCTTTTTGGACATTACTCTGAAAGATGATGATCGTGCTGAAGGCTGGATGCGCTGGAGCTGCGACTGCCCAGAAAATGGCGATGGAGATGATTTCAGAGCCATAGAAGCCATGATTGAGGTCGCCATGCGAATAACAGTAAGCTCTCGCTCTTCCTTTTTGCTGCTAGTCTAATTTGCTTTGCTAAATCGTGTGCAATACTTGCCTTAAATACAAGAAAACAGGTTGGATGTAGCAGCATGTGATTAAGCTTAGTTTGACAAGTGTCAGTTGATGTGTGGTGCCAATGGGCTCATGGATCACTACCGTCTGACTAGTCGTTGTTCTTCACAGGATCAACTGAAGATGATAGAACTTGAAGGAAACATCTAGGTGGTGACAGTATAGTCCTGAGAGTTCCGCTTCCATCTTCACTGACAGAGATATGTAGTTTGTTCGTTTGTGAATAATTTCATATCGTTCGAGTTTCAGATAACTTATCGTCAACTGTGCCATAATAATCCGAATATTTTTTTAATATATGTAGAAGAAGATTATCCTTTGCATCTTTTTAGGGCTCTCTCCGGCTAGACTGTTCCATCTTGGACAGCATTTGTAAATTAAAACAATGTCTTTCTTAGAATTATTTCGTGAAAACCTATCTTTGTTAGTATTGTAAGCCTTTTTCGTCATATCTAGTGTCGTTAATGGCTTAAGGCTGCAACGTTTAGTTGCAGAAACAATGCCATAAATATAGTAAATACTTCTTTTTCTATTGGGTGCGGAGGACATGTACTTTCTTGATGTGCACAATGCTTTATGACCATATATAGTTTTGATAGAGGGCTATGCCAAATAGCAGAACCCTGCTCAAACAACTACAGTGTTGTTATAGCCAGCAATTTAAAACATTGAATATTTTTTTCCGAAAAGGAGGATAACCCCGGCCTCTGCATCAGAACGATGCATGCAGCCATATATTATTAATAATGCAAAATTCAGCAGTCGAACACAATCGACCCGGAAATAAAGCGGAAAACGAACCCTGAGGCCGTATACCTCGCGACAGTAACTCCCCAGATAGCCACCAACCCTATGATACAAGACACAACAGAAACGAAAAATACACAACTCCTAGGCTACGCCTTCAAGAAGGAATGTGAGTCCACCACAAGGTTGAACTCCGGATTCTCATCCCCAAAGCCAAGCTTCAATCCACCATCTTCAGCAAGGACACGACACAGGCGCGCGCCGACATAGCCCGATCAGAGATCTTGTATTTCCACCGGAGTGCATAAACTCGTCATTGAAGCCATCTGTATCATTCGCCCTTATCCGTCTACCGACACCTCGGTAGCCGGATACCTCTGGAGGAGACAACGGAAGACAAAGTCGTCCCATACCGCCTGCCTCCCGCTATTGTCGCACCACCTTCGACCCAACAACAACAGGCTAAACATGACACCTCCGCCAGAGCCACCGTGCATCACCTGCCGGTAGCAGGCATGACTTGACGTCTCTGTATAAGACGTTGTGCGTAGCATCCGCCGGTAGCGCATCCACCGGTGGCTTCACCTGCCGAAGTCAGGCACCGCCCGACAACTCCGAAAGAGGCACATGTGTCACCTGCCGAGCCGCATCGAACTCGATCTGTTGATGGAAGGGACGTCCCTACCGCCACCAGCCTCAGAAGGCCGTCACCACCTCGAGATCCAGACTCCGAGTCGCCTACACGACCCCGGAGTCCGCCACTGTTGATGAAGAGGGGCCGCCGCCCCGATTCTGGGTGCTACAGTGAGCACCCACCGTTGCGCCAGCCGCTCGTCGCCCATACAACGGCAACCGCCGCCCGTGATACCGCATCAAGCGCCATCGACGCCGGAGGAAGCTTCGGCCGCCACGCGCGTCCTGCGACGAGCCCGGGCACGGGATCCCAATATCCGCCACCACCGGCGCCGCCATAAGGACCCACCTCCTGGCCCGTCATCCCCGGTGGAGGGGACACCGCCACCACCATGGACGGATTTGAGCTAGGCGTCGCCGCCGCCACCGCCATCGGCCACGCCTAGCCCCACCTCCATCCTCAGGCCACGCACATCCGAACTCCACCCGCGCCACCAAGAACCACCGCCGGGTGCCGCCGCACCGCCGTGGATTGAGGGAGAGGCCGCCCCCACCGGATCCAGTGCCCTCGTCGCAGATCTGGGAGAAGGAGGAACAACCCTCCGCCACCGCTGGCCAACGCACGGGCTTAGTCCCGCGCCAACCCCAGGCGGCGACGGAGGGGGGGGGAGATCGAGAGGGTCGATGGCGGCTGGGCTGTCACCTCTCGTGTCGCCCGCTAGGGGGGTGACGCGAGAGGGTCGATAGGATTGTGATGTACTGCCTTAAAACGTTGAATATGATACTTGTTGAGTGCTTTGTAATATCCAGCAATTATATGCAATATATGGTTTTTTTAAAGGAGGATTACCCTCAGCCTCTGCATCTGGGCGATGCATGCAACCATTTTATTAATTATTCACAAAGACCTTACAAAGTAGTACATCAGTCTGTCCGAGCCACTATCTTAGCAACAATTGTCGCTATTCCTAACCACTTGATGAAGGGTGCCGATAGTCCGAGCCTAATATCAAACAAACATTGCACCAAAGCCTAACATCTAAAGCCGGAGGCCCCAACCGAGCCACATACTGGGTTTGGGGTACAAACCGGTCCAACGCACTCTCATGTGTCGTCGCCGCCGTCTTCCACCAATCTATCTTCACAACAGAAGCTAACACACTGAGCTTGCCAGGCCTCTCTGCCATCAACGCCACCATGACGCCAGACAGCGTCCTCCTGCGCGAGTCCATCTTCGCGCATCAGACACCGAATCTCCACTGCGCCATGCCGCCGAGATCCGCCGCCATCAATGAGTAAGATGAAGCACTGCTCCACCAAAGAAGTCGTCCACTGGTCCCTTGAGCCCGTGTACACCTCCAAGAATGACGCCCCCAAGGGGGAAACGACGCCAGAGAGCCGTCGTCATCCGATCTACTGATCTAGGGTTTCCTCGGAGATAGTGGATAGAGGTATGGAGCTTCTCCACGGCAATGCCTTCAAGAAGGTAATGACACAAAACAGTGCCGCCATCATTGGCTTGGCAACAAGCCGAGAACGAGGTTTTCACCCGGATCCGCTCGACGAACCTCCGTCTCGCATCATGCGCATAGACCACCACCGATCTCCGCAGCCGCGGAGCGAGCAAGCCACTCTGGCCAGATCAAATCTGACCGGAGGGCCAACCACGCCCGCAGCAGACCAGCCCACCAAAGCCCTCCATGTCGCCGTCGATCCGAGATGTCGTAGCGCCGCGACTAGATGCAGCAGCTCCACCACTAGTCATCCGCCACCGCTCGCTGCCGGGAGCGAGCCACCGCTGCGGAGGCTCGGATCTAGGGGCGCACTTCCGCTTGCCCGGGTGCCCCGCGCCACCCTCGTGCACGAGAAGGAGATGCTCCTCCACCACCGCCGTCAGCCGCCCGGGCTTAGCCCGGGGGCTTCCTCCAGCGGCGGCGGATGGGAGGGGTGGGATGGGGATAGCCCGGCGGCTAAGGTTGGGGCCCCTCGGCCGCCCGCGCGGGGGGCGGCGGAGGGGAGGGATGGGATGGGAAATATGTATCGTCTTTATCTTCATCTTTTCTTGCAGAATTAAACTCTGTTAAACTCTATGATGACTCAAGTGCCATTGTAGAACTTGATAACATTTGTGAGAGAGCTTGGCACTGAAACTTTAATCACGCTTGCACCATGCTGCTTAGAACATTACTAATTAATTATGGGCATTTACTGATTTGCGGGTAGTGATATTTGCATCCATTACATATGTCGTGACGGTTATAATCCGCACTACATATACACATCGTTTGGTGCATAGCTTGGTTTGCTGCACGTAGGCTTCAGGAAGCCAAGGCACTAGTATTGTAGACAAGAAGAGCACCGCCCAGCAGAATTCCAGCAAGAGCCCAGAGAAACAGCCCTGTCTTTCCTGTATAGCATAAATCAAGATAGTAAAAAAGGTCAAAATTAATGAATTTAAGATACAGTAAACATTTTATGATGCGCTTAAAAGAAACGCCAGTCTACGCGTACCTCCAACATAAACGTCACCGCTTGGAGACCATTCTTCTGGTGTATATATAGGGCTGCAACGCAGTAAGAACCACATAAGATGTTTTTGTTTTTTGAAAGAGATGTCTGAATTATGTTTTTACTGATAAAAACTGTAGGTTTGGGTTTGCGTGTTTTTACCTGTACCCATCAACATTTGCTCCATACTTGTCGGCAAACTGGTAAACACCCTTCCCCTTTTTAAATTGGGAAGTTATTTAGCGATGCACAGCAGTGATAATTTTGTCAGGTCTACTTTCTTGAGCTTATGACTGAACTTGGCTACCCTTCCAGACGCATCGACGCCTTCCTTGAACACCACTCCACCACCAGGCCCGACAAGTTGACACACACACAAATTCATGCGAAGCTAGTTCTCAACTCTGAATATTACAGCATAGGGTTGGACAGTCTGGACCTTCTTGGCCTTCTTGGCCACTATGAGCAACGACGGCCTCGGCCTCGCCGATGGTCGCACGCCTCGAAGCTTGGATCATTGTAACAGAGGAGAGGGAGATGGTTTCAGAGCCAAAGGTGCCATGACAGAGGCAGACATGTTGTTTGTGCAACACTCGCTCACTCACTCTCTTTGAGTTTAACTTGGTTTCTCCCACGGCTAATGCATGGTTTAAATACAGAGGGGGCTGAGAGTGACAGGGATTTGACGGTCTATTTTTAGACCGGACGGTGGCTATAATGGTGTGCCATGATCACGTGAACAACCCTTGTCTCTTGCTTGGCTGATTAGAAACGGCGCACTTATGAAATCTGGAATGGATAAGTACCCGGGGTTTCGCCTTCCTTTTATAGTTCCCTGGTGGAGAAATTTCAGGTCAGGTGTTCCCTCACAGGTCAATTTCGAGGGGGCCACTTTGGATCATCTCATCTTTAACAGTAACATCAGAATATGGCAATGCTATTTGTAAGCCAAAGTGGTTTGTCAAAAATTATTTACAAGCAAGGCTTACGTGGTGTCCAAAAAACTGAATGCCCATGCATCCAGATGGTGTGAAAATTCTGAAGGTCCACGCATCCAGATGGCCGAAAGACGAAATGATCACCCAAGACGTAAAATGCTACTCTCAACATAGCATTCATATAAAGATATTTTAGTATATCCAAATACTTACAAAGTTCTCTCAACATGGAAGCATGTCACCTCATCATGCAACATGCATGAAAGGGACTCACCTCAACATGCAAACATGGATGATAATTTAAATTCTATTGTGCTGTTTATATTCATTAAATATTTTACATATTTATAGTAATCTTTTCTTTTTGCGGGTACATCATCTATATAGTAATCAAACACAACAAATCATTTGTATTGTCAGTTTTCATTGAAACATATCACAAAACATTCCTGAAACAATGTGCGGGGTATTATCTACATAGTAACATATGTTTGTGCATGCAAAAGAAAAATACATTCATATTACTTAACCAAGGAATTTATTGTTGTTCTTGTCTTCTTCTTGATCCTTGAGGCATAGTTGAATCAGAAAAGGACACAACTAACTATTGAATTACCTTATACAGTAGGTTGTATATATTGGTATATCTTTAGAACTGAGAGCTTCGTAACATAATTGGGTACAAGTTAAGGCATCTTCAACACAAATCCCTACTCTAGCATCAGATGTCTATGATGAACGGCCCGGACACATTTAGGTCTCCAACGTGGACCTCTATTCCGCCCCGAGGCAGTCGGGAGGCCTGCATCGACAGAGCGTGGAAGGGACTAGCACCACCCATTTTGTTGGTTAGGTCTCCTGCCTCTTGCTGGCAGACAACGAGCTTGGGGTCAGCTTCGTGAGTCAGGTGCTGGTATTGCGGCCAGCTTGGGGTCGACGGCGGTGTGTTCTTCTTTCTCATGTGTTACTCTTCGGTTGCCCATCGCGTGGTGCATGCTCAAGGCCCTCCCATGGTTGTTGTGTTGCGGCGAGCATTGAACTCTTGGTGTTGTCTCGGTTCACCTTTGCCCATGATGGCGCAATGATGCTTCCCCAACTTGCTAAACGTTTTGACTTCCTCTGGCGGAGCTACCAGTCAAGGTTCTGAAGGAAATATGCCCTAGAGGCCATAATAAAGTTGTTGTTTATATTTTCTTATATCATGATAAATGTTTATTATTCATGCTAGAATTGTATTAACCGGAAACTTAGTACATGTGTGAATACATAGACAAAACAGAGTGTCCCTAGTATGCCTCTACTTGACTAGCTCGTTAATCGAAGATGGTTAAGTTTCCTAACCATAGACATGTGTTGTCATTTGATGAACGGGATCACATCATTAGAGAATGATGTGATGGACAAGAACCATCCGTTTAGCTTAGCATAATGATCGTTAAGTTTTATTGCTATTGCTTTCATCATGACTTATACATGTTCCTCTGACTATGAGATTATGCAACTCCCGAATACCGGAGGAACACCTTGTGTGCTATCAAACGTCACAACATAACTTGGTGATTATAAAGATGCTCTACAGGTGTCTCCGATGGTGTTTGTTGAGTTGACATAGATCGAGATTAGGATTTATCACTCTGTGTATCAGAGAGGTATCTCTGGGCCCTCTCGGTAATGCACATCACTACGAGCCTTGCAAGCAATGTGACTAATGAGTTAGTTACGGGATGATGCATTACGGAACGAGTAAAGAGACTTGCCATTAACGAGATTGAACTAGGTATGATGATACCGACGATCAAATCTCGGGCAAGTAACATACCGATGACAAAGGGAATGACGTATGTTGTTATGCGGTTTGACCGATAAAGATCTTCGTAGAATATGTAGGAGCCAATATGAGCATCCAGGTTCCGCTATTGGTTATTGACCGGAGATGTGTCTCGGTCATGTCTACATAGTTCTCGAACCCGTAGGGTCCGCACGCTTAACGTTCGATGACGATTTGTATTATGAGTTATGTGATTTGATGACCGAAGTTTGTTCGGAGTCCCGGATGAGATCACGGACATGACGAGGAGTCTCGAAATGGTCGAGAGGTAAAGGTTGATATATTGGAAGGTTATATACGGACATCGGAATGGTTCCGACAAGGTTCGGGGATTTTTCGGAGTACCGGGAGGCTATCGGAACCCCCCGGGATAGTTATTGGGCCTAATGGGCCATAGTGGAGGAGAGGAGGGAGGCCACAGGAGGTGGGGCGCGCCCCCTTGCCCCAATCCGTATTGGACAAGGGGAGGGGGTGCGGCCCCCCTCTTTCCTTCTCCCTCTCCCTCCTTTCCCCTTTCCCCTCTCCGTTGGAAGGAAGGGGGGCGAATCCTACTAGGTTTGGAGTCCTAGAAGGACTCCCCCCTTGGCGCGCCTTCCCCTTGGTCGGCCTCCTCCTCCCCCCTCCTTTATATACGTGAGCAAAGGGGCACCCCAAAGAACAACAGACAACCTCTTAGCCGTGTGCGGTGCCCCCTCCACAGTTTAACACCTCGGTCATATCATCGTAGTGCTTAGGCGAAGCCCTGCGCCGGTAACTTCATCATCACCATCGCCACACCGTCGTGCTGACGGAACTCTCCCTCGATCCTCTACTGGATCAAGAGCTCGAGGGACGTCATCGTGCTGAACGTGTGCTGAACACGGAGGTGCCGTACGTTCGGTACTTGGATCGGTTGGATCCTGAATACGTTTGACTACATCAACCGTGTTACTAAACGCTTCCGCTTTCGGTCTACGAGGGTACGTGGACACACTCTCCTGTCTCGTTGCTATGCATCTCCTAGATAGATCTTGCGTGATCGTAGGATTTTTTTTTGAAATACTGCGTTTCCCAACAGTGGCAGTCGAGCGAGGTCTATGGGTAGATGTTATATGCACGAGTAGAACAGAATGAGTTGTGGGCGATAATAGTCATACTGCTTACCACCAACGTCTTACTTTGATTCGGCGGTATTGTTGGATGAAACGGCCCAGACCGACATTACATGACCGCGTTCATGACACTGGTTCTATCGACGTGCTTCACACACAGGTGGCTGGCGGGTGTCTGTTTTTCCAACTTTAGTTGAATCGAGTGTGACTACGGCCGGTCCTTGTTGAAGGTTAAAACAGCACACTTGACACAAAATCGTTGTGGTTTTGATGTGTAGGTAAGAACGGTTCTTGCTAGAAGCCCGTAGCAGCCACGTAAAACATGCAACAACAAAGTAGAGGATGTCTAACTTTTTTTTGTAGGGCATGTTGTGATCCGATATGGTCAAGACGCGATGAGATATAAATTGTTGTATGAGATGATCATGTTTTGTAACGTAGTTATCGGCAACTGGCAGGAGCCATATGGTTGTCGCTTTATTGTATGCAATGCAATCGCCCTGTAATTGCTTTACTTTATCACTAAGCGGTAGCGATAGTCGTAGAAGCAATAGTTGGCGAGACGACAACGATGCTACGATGGAGATCAAGGTGTCGCGCCGGTGACGATGGTAATCATGACGGTGCTTTGGAGATGGAGATCAAAGGCACAAGATGATGATGGCCATATCATATCACTTATATTGATTGCATGTGATGTTTATCCTTTATGCATCTTATTCTGCTTTGATTGACGATAGCATTATAAGATGATCTCTCACTAAATTTCAAGGTATAAGTGTTCTCCCTGAGTATGCACCGTTGCGAAAGTTCGTCGTGCCGAGACACCACGTGATGATCGGGTGTGATAAGCTCCACGTTCACATACAATGGGTGCAAGCCAGTTTTGCATGTGCTGAATACTCTGGTTAAACTTGACGAGCCTAGCATATGCAGATATGGCCTCGGAACACTGAGATCGAAAGGTCGAACGTGAATCATATAGTAGATATGATCAACATAGAGATGTTCACCATTGAAAACTACTCCATCTCACGTGATGATCGGACATGGTTTAGTTGATATGGATCACGTGATCATTTAGATGACTAGAGGGATGTCTATCTAAGTGGGAGTTCTTAAGTAATATGATTAATTGAACTTTAATTTATCATGAACTTAGTCCTGATAGTATTTGCATATCTATGTTGTAGATCAATAGCTTGCGATGTAGCTCCCCGTTTAGTTTTTGATATGTTCCTAGAGAAAACTAAGTTGAAAGATGATGGTAGCAATGATGCGGACTGGGTCCGTGATCTGAGGATTATCCTCATTGCTACATAGAAGAATTATGTCTTTGATGCACCGCTAGGTGACAGGCCTATTCCAGGAGCAGATACAGACGTTATGAACGTTTGACAAGGTCGGTATGATGACTACTTGATAGTTTGGTGCACCATGCTTTACGGCTTACAACCGGGACTTCAAAAATGTTTTGAACGCCATGGAGCATATGAGATGTTCCAAGAGCTGAAAATGATATTTCAGACTCATGCCCGTGTTAAGAGGTATGAGACCTGTGAGAAGTACTTTGCCTACAAGATGAAGGAGAATAGCTCAGCTAGTGAGCATGTGCTCAGAATGTCTGGGTATTACAATCGCTTGAATTAAGTGGGAGTTAATCTTCCAGATAAGATAGTGATTAACAGAGTTCTCTAGTCACTATCACAAAGTTACTAGAACTTCGTGATGAACTATAATATGAAAGGGATGATGAAATTGATTCCCAAGCTCTTCGCGATGATGAAATCAGCGATGGTAGAAATCAAGAAATAGCATCAAGTGTTGATGGTTAACAAGACCACTAGTTTCAAGAAAAGGGGCAAGGGAAAGAAAGGGAACTTCAAAAATGGAAAGCAAGTTGTCACTCACGTGAAGAAGCCCAAAGTTAGACCCAAGCCTGAAATTGAGTGATTCTACTTCGAAGGAAATGGTCACTGGAAGCGGAACTGCCCCAAATACTTGGCGGATAAGAAGGATGGCAAAGTGAACAAAGGTATATTTGATATACATGTTATTGATGTGTACTTTACTAATGTTCATAGTAGCTCCTCGGTATTTGATACCGGTTCAAGTTGCAAAGATTTGTAACTCGAAAGAGGAGTTGCAAAATGAACAGATACTAGTTGAGGGAGAGGTGACGATGTGTGTTGGAAGTGATTCCAAGGTTGATAAGAACACCATCGCACACTCCCTTTACCTTCGCTATTAGTGTTGAACCTAAAATAAAATGTTATTTGGTGTTTGCGTTAAGCATAATATGATTGGATCATGTTTATTGCAATACGATTATTCATTTAAGTCAAAGAATAATTGTTATTCTGTTTACATGAATAAAACCTTATGTGGTCATACACCCAAGGTGAATGGTTTATTGAATCTCGATCGTAGTGATACACATATTCATAATATTGATGCCAAAAGATGCAAAGTTGACAATGATAGTGCAACATACTAGTGGCACTACCGTTTAGGTCATATTGGTGTAAAGCGCATGAAAAGCTCCATGCGGATAGACTTTTGGAATCACTTGATTATGAATCATTTGATGCTTGCGAACCATGCCTCATGAGCAAGATAACTAAGACTCCGTTCTCCGGAACAATGGAGCGAGCCACTGACTTATTGGAAATAATACATACCAATGTATGCGGTTCGATGAGTGTTGAGGCTCGCGGCAGGTATCGTTATTTTCTGACCTTCACAGATGATTTGAGCAGATATGGGTATATCTACTTAATGAAATACAAGTCTGAAACATTTGAAAAGTTCAAAGAATTTCAGAGTGAAGTTGAGAATCATCGTAACAAGAAAAATAAAGTTTCTACGATCTGATCGCAGAGGCGAATATTTGAGTTACGAGTTTGGCCTTCATTTAAAACAATGTGGAATAGTTTCACAACTCACGCCACCTGGAACACCACAGCGTAATGGTGTGTCCGAACATCGTAACCATACTTTATTAGATATGATGCGATCTATGATGTCTCTTACCAATTTACCACTATCGTTTTGGGGTTATGCATTAGAGACAGTTGCATTCACGTTAAATAGGGCACCATCTAAATCCATTGAGACGACACCATATGAACTGTGGTTTGGCAAGAAACCTAAGTTGTCGTTTCTTAAAGTTTGGGGCTGCGATGCTTATGTGAAAAAAATTTAACCTGATAAGTTCGAACCCAAATTGGAGAAATGTGTCTTCATAGGATACCCAAAGGAGACTGTTGGGTACACCTTCTGTTGGGGAACGTAGTATTTCAAAGATTTGCCTATGATCACACAAGATCTATCTAGGAGAAGTATAGCAACGAGCGGGGAGAGTGTGTCCACGTACCCTCGTAGACCGAAAGCGGAAGCGTTTAGTAACGCGGTTGATGTAGTCGAACGTCTTCGCGAATCCAACTGATCCAAGTACTGACCGCACAGCACCTCCGCGATCTGCACACGTTCAGCTCGGTGACGTCCCTCGAACTCTTGATCCAGTTGAGGCCGAGGGAGAGTTTCGTCAGCACGACGGCGTGGTGACGGTGATGATGAAGTTACCGGCGCAGGGCTTCACCTAAGCACTATGACGATATGACCGAGGTGTGTAATTGTGGAGGGGGGCACCGCACACGGCTAAAAGATCAACTTGTGTGTCTATGGGGTACCCCCTGGCCACGTATATAAAGGAGGGGAGGCAAGAGGTGGCCGGACCTAGGGAGGCGCGCCAGGTGTGGGGAATCCTACTAGGACTCCCCAGTCCAAGTAGGATTCCTCCTCTTTCCTATTCGGAGTAGGAGAGAAGGAAAGAGAGGGAGAGGAAGAAGGAAAGGGGGCCGCGCCCCCACCCCTTGTCCAATTCGGTTTGGGCAGGGGGGAGGCGCGCGCCACCTCTTGGCCCTTCTCCCCTCTCTCCACTAAAGCCCAATAAGGCCCATCACTTCTCCCAGTGAATTCCCGTAACTCCCTGGTACTTCGAAAAATACCCGAATCACTCGGAACCTTTCCGATGTCCGAATATAGCCTTCGGATATATCGATCTTTACGTCTCAACCATTTCGAGACTCCTCGTCATGTCCGTGATCTCATCTGGGACTCCAAGCAACCTTCGGTACATCAAATCACATAACTCATAATACCAATCGTCATCGAACGTTAAGCGTGCGGACCCTACGGGTTCGAGAACCATGTAGACATGACCGAGACACATCTCCGGTCAATAACCAATAGCGGAACGTGGATGCTCATATTGGCTCCTACATATTCTACGAAGATCTTTATCGGTCAAACCACATAACAACATACGTTGTTCCCTTTGTCATCGGTATGTTACTTGCCCGAGATTCGATCGTCGGTATCATCATACCTAGTTCAATCTCGTTACCAGGAAGTCTCTTTACTCATTTCGTAATGCATCATCCCATAACTAACTCATTACCGAGAGGGCCCAGAGATACCTCTCCGATACACAGAGTGACAAATCCTAATCTCGATCTTTGCCAACCCAACAAACACCTTTGGAGACATCTGTAGAGCATATTTATAATCACCCAGTTATGTTGTGACGTTTGATAGCACACAAGGTGTTCCTCCGGTATTCGGGAGTCATAATCTCATAGTCAGAGGAACATGTATAAGTCATGAAGAAAACAATAGCAATAAAACTTAACGATCATAATGCTAAGCTAACGGATGGGTCTTGTCCATCACATCATTCTCTAATGATGTGATCCCGTTCATCAAATGAAAACACATGTCTATGGTCAGGAAACATAACCATCTTTGATTAACGAGCTAGTCAAGTAGAGGCATACTAGGGACAGTCTGTTTTGTCTATTTATTCACACATGTACTAAGTTTCCGGTTAATACAATTCTAGCATGAATAATAAACATTTGTCATGATATAAGGAAATATAAATAACAACTTTATTATTGCCTCTAGGGCATATTTCCTTCAGTCTCCCACTTGCACTAGAGTCAATAATCTAGTTCACATCGTCATGTGATTTCACACCAATAGTTCACATCTTTATGTGATTAGTTCACATCTCCATGTGACTAATACCCAAATGGTTTACTAGAGTCAATAATCTAGTTCACATCTATATGTGATTAACACCCAAAGAGTGATCATGGTTTGCTTGTGAGAGAAGTTTAGTCAACGGGTCTGCCACATTCAGAGCCGTATGTATTTTGCAAATTTTCTATGTCTACAATGCTCTGTATGGAGCTACTCTAACTAATTGCTCCCACCTTCAATATGTATCCAGATTGAGACTTAGAGTCATCCGGATCGGTGTAAAACCTTGCATCAGCGTAACTATTTACGATGAACTCTTTATCACCTCCATAACCGAGAAATATCTCCTTAGTCTTCTAAGGATAATTTTGACCGCTGTCAAGTGATCCACTCCTGGATCAATATCGTACCCCCTTGCTAAACTCATGGCAAGGTACACAATAGGTTTAGTACACAGCATAGCATACTTTATAGAACCTATGGCTGAGGCATAGGGAATGACTTTCATTCTCTTTCTATTTTCTACCGTGGTCGTGTTTTGAGTCTTACTCAACTTTACACCTTGCAACACAGGCAAGAACTCCTTCTTTGACTGTTCCATTTTGAACTACTCCAAAATCTTGTCAAGGTATGTACTCATTGAAAAAACTTATCAAGCGTCTTGATCTATCTCTATAGATCTTGATGCTCAATATGTAAGCAGCTTCACCGAGGTCTTTCTTTGAAAAACTCCTTTCAAACACTCCTTTATGCTTTCCAGAAAAATTCTACATTATTTCCGATCAACAATATGTCATTCACGTATACTTATCAGAAATGCGGTAGTGCTCCCACTCACTTTCTTGTAAATACAGGCTTCACCGCAAGTCTGTATAAAACCATATGCTTTGATCATCTTATCAAAGCGCATATTCCAACTCCGAGATGCTTGCACCAGTCCATAGATGGATTGCTGGAGCTTGCACACTTTGTTAGCACCTTTAGGATTGACAAAACCTTCTTGTTGCATCATATACAACTCTTCTTTAAGAAATCCATTAAGGAATGTAGTTTTGACATCCATTTGCCAGATTTCATAAAATGTGGCAATTGCTAACATGATTCAGATAGACTTTAAGCATCGATACAAGTGAAAAAATCTCATCGTAGTCAACATCTTGAATTTGTCAAAAAAAAACTTTTCGACAAGTCGAGCTTTGTATATAGTAACACTACTATCAGCGTTCGTCTTCCTCTTGAAGATCCATTTATTCTCAATGGCATGCCGATCATCGGGCAAGTCAACCAAAGTCCACACTTTGTTCTCATACATGGATCCCATCTCCAATTTTCATGGCCTCAAGCCATTTCGCGGAACCTGGGCTCATCATCGCTTCCTCATAGTTCGTAAGTTCATCATGGTCTAGTAACATGACTTCCAGTACAGGATTACCATACCACTCTGGTGCGGATCATGCTCTGGTTGACCTACGAAGTTCTGTAGTATCTTGATCCGAAGTTTCATGATCATCATCATTAACTTCCTCGCTAATTGGTGTAGGAATCACTGGAACTGATTTCTGTGATGACCTACTTTCCAATTCGGGAGAAGGTACAATTACCTCATCAAGTTCTACTTTCCTCCCACTCACTTCTTTCGAGAGAAACTCCTTCTCTAGAAAGGATCCATTCTTACCAACGAATATCTTGCCTTCAGATCTGTGATAGAAGGTGTATCCAACAGTCTCTTTTGGGTATCCTATGAACACGCACTTCTCCGATTTGGGTTCGAGCTCATCAGTTTGAAACTTTTTCACATAAGTATCGCAACCCCAAACTTTAAGAAACGACAGCTTTGGTTTCTTGCCAAACCATAGTTCATGCGGTGTCGTCTCAACGGATTTAGATGGTGCCCTATTTAACGTGAATGAAGTTGTCTCTAATGCATAACCCCAAAACGATAGTGGTAAATCGGTAAGAGACATCATAGATCGCACCATATCTAATAAAGTACGGTTATGACGTTCGGACACACCATTACGCTGTGGTGTTCCAGGTGGCGTGAGTTGCGAAACTATTCCACATTGTTCCAAATGAAGACCAAACTCATACCTTAAATATTCGTTTCCGCGATCAGATCGTAGAAACTTTATTTTCTTGTTACGATGATTTTCCGCTTCACTCTGAAATTCTTTGAACTTTTCAAATGTTTCAAACTTATGTTTCATCAAGTAGATATACCCATATCTGCTCAAATCATCTGTGAAGGTCAGATAATAACGATACCCGCCGCGAGCCTCAACACTTATCGGATCGCATACATCAGTATGTATTATTTCCAATAAGTCAGTTGGTCGCTCCATTGTTCCAGAGAACGGAGTCTTAGTCATCTTGCCCATGAGGCATGTTTCGCAAGCATCAAGTGATTCATAATCAAGTGATTACAAAAGTCCATCAGCATGGAGTTTCTTCATGCGCTTTACACCAATATGACCTAAACGGCAGTGCCACATATAAGTTGCACTATCATTATTAACTTTGCATCTTTTGGTTTCAATATTATGAATATGTGTATCACTACGATCGAGATTCAATAAACCATTTATATTGAGTGTATGACCATAGAAAGTTTTATTCATGTAAATAGAACAACAATTATTCTTTGACTTAAATGAATAACTGTATTGCAATAAACATGATCCAATCATATTTATGCTCAACGCAAACACCAAATAACATTTATTTTAGGTTCAACACTAATCCCGAAGGTAAAGGGAGTGTGCGATGGTGATCTTATCAACCTTGGAATCACTTCCAATTCACATCATCACCTCGCCCTTAACTAGTCTATGTTTATTTTGCAACTCCCGTTTCGAGTTACTATTCTTAGCAACTGAACCAGCATAAAATACTGAGGGGTTGCTATAAACACTAGTAAAGTACACATCAATAACATGTATATCAAATATACCTTTGTTCACTTTGCCATCCTTCTTATCCGCCAAGTATCTAGGGTAGTTCCACTTCCAGTGACCATTTCCTTTGTAGTAGAAGCACTTAGTTTCAGGCTTGGGTCTAGCTTTGGGCTTCTTCATGGGAGTGGCAACTTGCTTGCCATTCTTCTTGAAGTTCCCTTTCTTTCCCTTGGCCTTTTACTTGAAACTAGTGGTCTTGTCAACCATCAACATTTGATGCTTTTCTTGATTTCTACCTTCGTCGATTTCAGCATCACGAAGAGCTCTGGAATCGTTTTCGTCATCCCTTGCATATTATAGTTCATCACGAAGTTCCAGTAACTTGGTGATAGTGATTAGAGAACTCTATCAATCACTATTTTATCTGGAAGATTAACTCCCACTTGATTCAAGCGATTGTAGTAATCAGACAATCTGAGCACATGCTCACTAGTTGAGCTATTCTCCTCCATCTTGTAGGCAAAGTACTTGTCAGGGGTCTCATACCTCTCGACTCGGGCATGAGTCTGACATACAAATTTCAGCTCTTGGAACATCTTATATGCTCCGTGTCATTCAAAACATTTTTGAAGTCCCGGTACTAAGCCGTAAAGCATGGTGCACTAAACTATTAAGTAGTCATCATACCGAGCTTGTCAAACGTTCATGACGTCTGCATCTGCTCCTGCAATAGGTCCTTCACCTAGCGGTGCATCAAGTACATAATTCTTCTGTGCAGCAATGAGGATAATCCTTAGATCACGGACCTAGTCCGCATCATTGCTACTATCATCTTTCAACATAGTTTTTCTCTAGGAACATATAAAAAATAAACGGGGAGCTACATCGTGACCTATTGATCTACAACATAGTTATGCAAATACTACCAGGAATAAGTTCATGATAAATTAAAGTTCAATTAATCATATTACTTAAGAACTCCCACATAGATAGACATCCCTCGAATCATCTAAGTGATCACGTGATCCATATCAACTAAACCATGTCCGATCATCACGTGAGATGGAGTGGTTTTCAATGGTGAACATCACTATGTTGATCATATCTACTATATGATTCACGCTCGACCTTTCGGTCTTAGTGTTCCGAGGCCATATCTGCATATGCTAGGCTCGTCAACTTTAACCCGAGTATTCTGCATGTGCAGAACTGGCTTGCACCCGTTGTATGTGAACGTAGAGCTTATCACACCCGATCATCACGTGGTGTCTCGGTACGACGAACTGTAGCAACGGTTCATACTCAGGGAGAACACTTATACCTTCAAATTTAGTGAGAGATCATCTTATAATGCTACCGTCGTACTGAGCAAAATAATATGCATAAAAGATAAACATCGCATGCAATCAAAATATGTGACATGATGTGGCCATCATCATCTTGTGCCTTTGATCTCCATCTCCAAAGTACCGTCATGATCTCCATTGTCACCGGCATGACACCATGATCTCCATCGTCATGATCTCTATCAATGTGTCGTCACATGGTCGTCTCTCCAACTATTGCCTTTTGCAACTATTGCTATCGCATAGCGATAAAGTAAAGCAATTACATGGCGCTTGCATCTTATGCAATAAAGAGACAACCATAAGGCTCCTGCCAATTGCCGATAACTTTACAGAACATGATCATCTCATATAACAATTTATATCTCATCACGTGTTGACCATATCACATCACAACATGCCCTACAAAAACAATTTAGACGTCCTCTACTTTGTTGTGGCAAGTTTTACGTGGCTGCTACGGACTTCTAGCAAGAATCGTTCTTACCTACGCATCAAAAGCACAACGATTTTTCGTCAAGTGTGATGTTTTAACCTTCAACAAGGACCGGGCATAGTCACACTCGATTCAACTAAAGTTGGAGAAACAGACACCCACTAGCCACCTGTGTGCGAAGCACGTCGGTAGAACCAGTCTCATGAACGCGGTCATGTAATGTCGGTCTGGCCCGCTTCATCCAACAATGCCGCTGAATCAAAGTAAGACGTTGCTGGTAAGCAGTATGACTATAATCGCCCACAACTCATTGTGTTCTACTCGTGCATATAAAATTCTACGCATAGACCTGGCTCGGATGCCACTGTTGGGGAACGTAGTATTTCAAAAATTTGCCTACGATCATGCAAGATCTATATAGGATAAGTATAGCAACAAGCGGCGAGAGTGTGTCCACGTACCCTCGTAGACCGAAAGCGGAAGCGTTTAGTAACGCGGTTGATGTAGTCGAACGTCTTCGCGATCCAACCGATCCAAGTACTGAACGCACGGCACCTCCGCGATTTGCACACGTTCAGCTCGGTGACGTCCCTCGAACTCTTGATCCAGTTGAGGCCGAGGGAGAGTTTCGTCAGCATGACGGTGTGGTAATGGTGATGATGAAGTTACCGGCGTAGGGCTTCGCCTAAGCACTACGACGATATGACTGAGGTGTGTAACTGTGGAGGGGGGCACCGCACACGGCTAAAAGATCAACTTGTGTGTCTATGGGGTGCCCCCTGGCCACGTATATAAAGGAGGGGAGGGAAGAGGTGGCCAGCCCTAGGGAGGCGCGCCAGGTGTGGGGAATCCTACTAGGACTCCCCAGTCCAAGTAGGATTCCTCCTCTTTCCTATTCGGAGTAGGACACCAATTAGTGAGGAAGCTAATGATGATGATCATGAAACTTCAGATCAAGTTACTACCGAACCTCATAGGTCAACCAGAGTACGATCCGCACCAGAGTGGTACGGTAATCCTGTTCTGGAGGTCATGTTACTTGACCATGACGGACCTACGAACTAGGAGGAGGCGATGATGAGACCAGTTTCCGCGAAATGGTTTGATGCCATGAAATCTGAGATGGGATCCATGTATGAGAACAAAGTATGGACTTTGGTTGACTTGCCCGATGATCGGCAAGCCATAGAGAATAAATGGATCTTCAAGAAGAAGACTAACGCTGACGGTAATGTTACTGTATACAAAGCTCAACTTGTTGCAAAAGGTTTTCGACAAGTACAAGGAGTTGACTACAATGAGACCTTCTCACCCGTAGCGATGCTTAAGTCTGTCCGAATCATGTTAGCAATTGCCGCAATTTATGATTATGAAATTTTGCAAATGGATGTCAAAATTGCATTCCTTAATGGATATCTTAAAGAAGAGTTGTATATGATGCAACCAGAAGGTTTTGTCGATCCTAAAGGTGCTAAATATGTGTGCAAGCTCCAGCGATCCATTTATGGACTGGTGCAAGCCTCTCGGAGTTGCAACATACGCTTTGATAGTGTGATCAAAGCATATGGTTTTATACAGACTTTTGGAGAAGCCTATATTTACAAGAAAGTGAGTGGGAGCTCTGTAGCATTTCTAATATTATATGTGGATGACATATTGTTGATTGGAAATAATACAGAATTTCTGGATAGCATAAAAGGATACTTGAATAAGAATTTTTCAATGAAAAACCTCAGTGAAGCTGCTTATATATTGGGCATCAAGATCTATAGAGATAGATCAAGACGCTTAATTGTACTTTGCTTCCTCTTGAGCACTGCGTTGGTTTTCCCTTGAAGAGGAAAGGGTGATGCAGCAAAGTAGCGTAAGTATTTCCCTCCGTTTTTGAGAACCAAGGTATCAATCCAGTAGGAGGCCACGCACGAGTCCCTCGCACCTACACAAACAAATAAATCCTCGCAACCAACGCGATAAGGGGTTGTCAATCCCTACACGGTCACTTACGAGAGTGAGATCTGATAGATATGATAAGATAATATTTTTGGTATTTTTATGATAAATATGCAAAGTAAAGAAAGTAAAATAAAAGCGGCGCTAGAAATAACTTGTTGACGGAAGATTAATATGATGGAAAATAGACCCCGGGGCCATAGGTTTCACTAGTGACTTCTCTCGAGAGCCTAAGTATTTACGGTGGGTGAACAAATTACTGTTGAGCAATTGACAGAATTGAGCATAGTTATGAGAATATCTAGGTATGATCATGTATATAGGCATCACGTCCGAGACAAGTAGACCGACTCCTACCTGCATCTACTACTATTACTCCACACATCGACCGCTATCCAGCATGCATCTAGAGTATTAAGTTCATAAGAACAGAGTAACGCTTTAAGCAAGATGACAAGATGTAGAGGGATAAACTCATGCAATATGATATAAACCCCATCTTGTTATCCTCGATGGCAACAATACAATACGTGCCTTGCTGCCCCTACTGTCACTGGGAAAGGACACCGCAAGATTGAACCGAAAGCTAAGCATTTCTCCCATTGCAAGAAAGATCAATCCAGTAGGCCAAACCAAACTGATAATTCGAAGAGACTTGCAAAGATAACCAATCATACATAAAAGAATTCAGAGAAGATTCAAATATTGTTCATAGATAAACTTGATCATAAACCCACAATTCACCGGTCTCGACAAACACACCGCAAAAGAAGATTACATCGAATAGATCTCCACAAGAGAGGGGGAGAACATTGTATTGAGATCCAACAAGAGAGAAGAAGCCATCTAGCTAATAACTATGGACCCGAAGGTCTGAGGTAAACTACTCACACTTCATCGGAGAGGCTATGGTGTTGATGTAGAAGCCCTCCGTGATCGATGCCCCCTCCATCAGAGCTCCGAAACAGGCCCCAAGATGGGATCTCACGGGTACAGAAGGTTGCGGCGGTGGAATTAGGTTTTTGGCTCCGTATCTGGTAGTTTCGGGGTACGTAGGTATACATAGGAGGAAGGAGTACGTCGGTGGAGCAATAGGGGGCCCACGAGGGTGGAGGGCGCGCCCAGGGGGGTAGGCACGCCCCCTACCTCGTGGCCTCCTGGTTGATGTCTTACGTAGGGTCCAAGTCCTCTGGATCACGTTTGTTCCGAAAATCACGTTCCCGAAGGTTTCATTCCGTTTGGACTCCATTTGATATTCTTTTTCTGCGAAACTCTGAAATAGGCAAAAAACAGCAATTCTGGGCTGGGCCTCCGGTTAATAGGTTTGTCCCAAAAATAATATAAAAGTGTATAATAAATCCCAATAATGTCCAAAACTGAATATAATATAGCATGGAACAATAAAAAATTATAGATATGTTGGAGACGTATCAAGCATCCCCAAGCTTAATTCCTGCTCGTCCTCGAGTAGGTAAATGATAAAAACAAATTTTTTGATGTGGAATGCTACTAGGCATAATGTCAATGTAATTCTTCTTAATTGTGGTATGAATATTCAGATATGAAAGATTCAAGACAAAAGTTCAATATTGACATAAAAATAACAATACTTCAAGCATACTAACTGATGAATATTTCAAACAATCACATGAGGAAGTCCTTGAGAAGGATAACAATGAAGTTCCTAGAAGGAACAAGAGACAAAGGATTGCAAAATCCTTTGGTGATGATTTCATTTTATACCTTGTGGACGACACACCCAAGACGATTGCAGAAGCATATGCATCTCCGGATGTAGATGATTGGAAAGAAGCTGTTCATAATGAGATGGACTCAATTCTTTCTAATGGAACTTGGGAACTAACTGATAGACCATATGGTTGTAAACCTGTGGGCTGTAAGTGGGTGTTCAAAAAGAAGCTAAAGCCTGATGGTACTATTGATAAGTACAAGGCGCGGCTAGTGGCCAAGGGCTACACTCAGAAAGAAGGCGAAGATTACTTTGACACCTATTCACCCGTTGCTAGAATGACCACCATTCGAGTGTTACTTTCCTTGGCTGCCTCTTATGGTCTTATCATTCATCAAATGGATGTAAAGACAGCTTTTCTCAATGGAGAGTTGGAAGAGGAGATCTATATGGATCAGCCTGACGGGTTTGTGGTAAAGGGTGAAGAGAGAAAGGTGTGCAAGTTGTTAAAATCTTTGTATGGTCTGAAACAGGCACCTAAGCAATGGCATGAGAAGTTTGAAAGAACTCTAACTTCTGCAGGATTTGTCATTAACGAGGCTGATAGGTGTGTTTACTATCGCAATGGTGGGGGCAATAGTGTCATATTATGTTTGTATGTGGACGACATACTGATCTTTGGTACAAACATTAATGCAATTAATGAGGTCAAGTCTTTTCTATCAAAAAGTTTTGACATGAAAGATCTGGGAGAAGCCGATGTAATTCTAAACATCAAACTTATTAAGGATGAGAGTGGGATTACATTAACGCAATCTCACTATGTTGAGAAGGTCTTGAACCGATTCGGTTTTATGGATAGCAAGCCTTCTCCAACACCTTATGATCCCAGCGTGACACTCAGAAAGAACAAGAAAGAAACGAGAGATCAATTAAGATACTCTCAAATTGTCGGTTCACTCATGTACTTAGCTAGCGCTACAAGACCAGATATCTCTTTTGCTGTGAGCAAACTGAGTAGGTTCATGTCCAACCCGGGTGATGATCATTGGCATGCACTAGAAAGGGTCTTGCGCTATCTGAGAGGTACTATGAGTTACGGAATTACTTATTCAGGGCATCCTGCTGTGCTAGAAGGATATAGTGATTCAAATTGGATCTCCGATGTTGATGTACTTTACGCAACAAGTGGGTATGTATTTACTCATGGTGGTGGCGCAGTGTCATGGAGGTCTTGCAAGCAAACCATATTGACGAGGTCAACTATGGAAGCAGAATTAACTGCTTTGGACACAGCTACTGTTGAGGCAGAATGGTTGCGTGAGCTCTTGATGGACTTGCCGGTTGTTGAAAAACTTGTACCGGCTATTCTTATGAATTGTGATAACCAAACGGTTATCGCTAAAGTGAACAATTCTAAAGATAATGCAAAGTCATCAAGACACGTGAAAAGACGTTTGAAGTCTGTCAGGAAGTTGAGAAACTCCGGAGTAATAACTGTTACGTATATACAAACAGACAAAAACCTGGCAGATCCCTTTACAAAGGGACTATCACGAAATGTGATAGATATTGCATCGAGGGAGATGGGTATGAGACCCATAGATGTTACACCATAGTAGTAACCCAACCTTTGTGATCGGAGATCCCGTGAATTAGGATCTGGGAAGAACAAGCTATTGGTTAACTGAGGAGAGTAATAACTTATGATCGTCTCCAAGTGAAGATGCAAAACTCTCAGAGCTGTAAGGCTCAGATCTGTAAGGCAGGTTGGCAACATGCCTTAATGTGGTTCTATTGGCTATAATTAGCAAAGATGTTGTCCTACAGAGCAGTCTTGA
The DNA here is from genome assembly GCF_018294505.1 of Triticum aestivum. Lineage (NCBI taxonomy): Eukaryota > Viridiplantae > Streptophyta > Magnoliopsida > Poales > Poaceae > Triticum > Triticum aestivum. The sequence goes on from NC_057799.1 coordinate 308,864,043, forward strand.
AAGAACACACCTATATGAGTTCTGACTGTAAACGTCGCAGTCTATGAGGTTTGGGTGATTTCTAGTAAGCTCACGAAGAGACCAGGGAGTATGACGTATAAGCTCCAAACCGCGGGGTAGCCTACTGGCGGTCAGGTACTGGTTAAGACTTTGAGTGAAACCTGTTCACACAAAACTAGCAATTCAAGGCATAGTCCATTGTCAAGTTGTGAATGGATGTAGCTTAAAGTTCTAGGCAGAAGTTCAACTTAACAGTCTCTGCTGAAACACTGGTATATTAAACAAGTGGTGAGAGAAGGCAAATCTCTAAATGGGTATTTGAGATCTGGTGGGGGATTGTTAGAATTAATGGGCTAGGCCCATAGCAATTTCTGAAATCTCAAAGCCCATGTGTAAAATGGCAAGTGGTGGTGCTAAGTTTAGTCCCACCTTGGAAGTTGAAGAAGAGTTGGACCTCTTTATATAGTGGGTTCTCTCCACCACTCTAAGTGGTGTGTGAGAAGAGAAAGGGAAAACCACACGCGTGCGCTCGCTCGCCTCGCCTCGCCTCGCCTCGCCTGGCCTGGCCGGGCCGGGCCGTGGCGTGGCGTGGCGTGGCGAGGCGAGGCGGCGCGTACATGCGACATGCGCGTGAATGGTCCGCCAAAATCCGGTCCGTCTCCTTGCAGGAGCGCAGCTTCCTTTTGCCGTTTTATTTTTATGTCTTGGCAGACAAGTTTTTGATTTCTTGTCCGGTAAGTATACGAATTAGAAACCGAGTCGGTTTGGGATTGTGGTCGCGACACAATACCGCCTCTGGTCCTAATATATATACAGCTACCGGCTGCGGCCAGAGACGCACCGAAAAACACCTAGGGTTTTGCCTCATCTCACAACTTGCGCCGCCATCGTAGTCTACTCCATCCCAAACGCCGGCGTGCATCGGCGCGTGGGAGAGCAGGTCTCCGGAACCGTTCGTCTTTGCGATCCTGCACCGGGAGAGGACGAATTAGGTTTTTGGGAAGCGTTGTGCGCGACTGCTCAAATTCGTCATCACGGGTCGTCTTCCGTCCAAGTCGGGCGGTGCTACTCATCGTCGTATTCATCGCCGTCAGCAGCAGATCGTTGCCAACATCGTCATCAACCCTGTCGCACCCATAATAGCTAACGATCAGTACGTCCAACATCCTCTGTTCATGTCTGTTTCTACAGCTATTGTTACGTGTTTGCTGCAGTTATGCATGTCTTGCTGTTCTTCTAGTTTGCTAGATTTTTGCATGCTAGTATCTCTTCTAGTCATGAATTATTTACTGGAATTAATCATGAACTTGCCTAATATTCCAACAAGACATAGCACTATATGTAGAATAGAATGGTGGTTGTGGAGAAGACAAAAAAGGAGAAGATAGTCTCACATCAACTAGGCGTATCAACGGGCTATGGAGATGCCCATTAATAGATATCAATGTGAGTGAGTAGGGATTGCCATGCAACGGATGCACTAGAGCTATAAGTATATGAAAGCTCAACAAAAGAAACTAAGTGGGTGTGCATCCAACTTGCTTGCTCACGAAGACCTAGGGCATTTTGAGGAAGCCCATCATTGGAATATACAAGCCAAGTTCTATAATGAAAAATTTCCCACCAGTATATAAAAGTGATATCATAAGAGACTCTCTATCATGAAGATCATGCTGCTACTTTGAAGCACAAGTGTGGTAAAAGGAGAGTAGCATTATCTCTTCTCTCTTTTTCTCTCATTTTTTATTTGGGCCTTTTTTATGGCCTTTTTTATTTTTATTTTTTTCGTCCGGAGTCTCATCCCGACTTGTGGGGGAATCATAGTCTCCATCATCCTTTCCTCACTTGGGACATTGCTCTAAAAATGATGATCATCACACTTTTATTTACTTACAACTCAACAATACAACTCAATACTTAGAACAAAATATGACTCTATGTGAATGCCTCCGGCGGTGTACCGGGATATGCAATGAATCAAGAGCGACATGTATGAAAGAATTATGAACGGTGGCTTTGCCACAAATACAATGTCAACTACATGATCATGCGAAGCAATATGACAATGATGGAGCGTGTCATAATAAACGAAACGGTGGTAAGTTGCATGGAAATATATCTCGGAATGGTTATGGAAATGCCATGATAGGTAGGTATGGTGGCTTTTTTGAGGAAGGTATATGGTGGGTGTACGATACCGGCGAAAAGTGCGCGGTATTAGAGAGGCTAGCAATGGTGGAAGGAGAAAAGGTGTGTATAATTCATGGACTCAACATTAGTCATAAAGAACTCATATACTTATTGAAAAAATCTACAAGTTATCAAAGCAAAGTATTACGCGCATGCTCCTTGGGGGATAGATTGGTAGGAAAAGACCATCGCTCGTCCCCGACCGCCACTCATAAGGAAGACAATCAATAAATAAATCATGCTCCGACTTCATCACATAACGGTTCACCATACGTGCATGCTACGGGAATCACAAACTTTAACACAAGTATTCCTCAAATTCAAAACTACTCAACTAGCATGACTCTAATATCACCATCTTCATATCTCAAAACAATTATCAAGCATCAAACTTCTCATAGCATTCAACACACTCATAAGATTTTTTTTCTTGAATGCCTATCATAGTTAAAGCAAACTACCATGCTGTTTTGTAGGACTCTCAAAATAATGTAAGTGAAGCATGAGAGAACAATAGTTTCTATAAAACAAAATTTACCACCATGCTCTAAAAGATATAAGTGAAGTACTAGAGCAAAAACTATATAACTCAAAAGATATAAGTGAAGCACATAGAGTATTCTAACAATTTCCGAATCAAGTGTGTCTCTCTCAAAAGGTGTGTACAGCAAGGATGATTGTGGTAAACTAAAAAACAAAGACTCAAATAATACAAGACGCTCCAAGCAAAACACATATCATGTGGTGAATAAAAATCTAGCTCCAAGTAAAGTTACCGATGGAAGTAGACGAAAGAGGGGATGCCTTCCGGGGCATCCCCAAGCTTTGGCTTTTTGGTGTCCTTAGATTATCTTGGGGTGCCATGGGCATCCCCAAGCTTAGGCTCTTGCCACTCCTTGTTCCATAATCCATCAAATCTTTTACCCAAAACTTGAAAACTTCACAACATAACACTTAACAGAAAATCTCGTGAGCTCCGTTAGCGAAAGAAAACAAAACACCACTTCAAGGTACTGTAATGAACTCATTCTTTATTTATATTGGTATTAAACCTACTGTATTCCAACTTATCTATGGTTTATAAACTATTTTATTAGCTATAGATTCATCAAAATAAGCAAACAACACACGAAAAACAGAATCTGTCAAAAACAGAACAGTCTGTAGTAATCTGTAACTAACGCAAACTTCTGGAACTCCAAAAATTCAGCCAAAATAGGACGACCTAGAAAATTTGTTTATTGATCAGCAGCAATTGGAATCAATATTGTATCACGTTCTGGTGATTTTTAAAAATTATTTTCGTGAACAGAAAGTTTCTGGAATTTACAGCAAGATCAAATAACTATCATCCAAGAAGATCCTATAGGTTTAACTTGGCACAAACACTAATTGAAACATAAAAATAAGTCTAACCAGAGGCTAGATCAAAGTTTTATTCCTAAACAGAAGCAAAAAGCAAAAAAACTAAAAATAAAATTGGGTTGCCTCCCAACAAGCGCTATCGTTTAACGCCCCTAGCTAGGCATAAAAGCAAGGATAGATCTAGGTATCGCCATAATAATAGGATAGATCATTAAAACTCATTTCGTATTCTCTACGTTCAGCAGCAAGTTTTCTTTGAGGCAAGAAAAAGTAATCAAAAGGGCTAAATTTAATGGGACAAAAGTCCCCAAGATCAACTTTAGGAGGTATAGGTTCCTCCTTCGGCCCTTCGTATTGCACAACCAATTCATCATTATAAGCATTCTTTTGACAGAACTTTTTGAGCCTATACTCGAGAGAATATCCTAGCTCATTATTTCGAATAGCAAAATCATTATTAAGTTCAGAAATTCTATCGACTAGAACATTGGTAGGAACCTTTTTCTAAGGTTTCATTAAAAGCAACATAATCTAGAGATTGAAAACGCATTATTTCCTCTTGATCAAATAGGATAGTTTCTATGGGAGGACGGCCAGCGTCCACCTGATAGTGCGCAAAGATTTCTTTAGCCTCTTTTATTATAAATCTAAATTCATGAGCCAAAAAGATAGTGGCGGCACGCTTGACAGAAGAATGCTCAATATTAGAAAATTCTAGAAAAATCCTTTGTATGCAAGGGTGCATGTGCATAAATTGCCTTTCAAGTTCAACTACAAGCATGGCAATGGTGTCCGCAAGACTACTAGTTTTATAAAGAATAGAACTACCCATAGAAGGCAAAGCACCGGCACAAGTAAAGAAATCTTGAATAACCCCTTTTCCAATAATATTACCACTACCAATTCGGAATTTTTTTTGTATGTAAGGTAGGGGGTTCTTCAGCAGGAGCATCAGAATTTTCCATGTTATTACCATTGTCCATATCGACAATAGTTTCCCCAATTTCAGACATAACTGCAGAAAGTGCGAGGAGCAAAGAGAAAGAGGGAGGCGAATAAAACGGCAAGGGTGAAGTGGGGGAGAGGCAAACGAGAGGCAAATGGCAAATAATGTAATGTGGGAGATAAGGGCTTGTGATGGGTACTTGGTATGTTGACTTTTGCGTAGACTCCCTGGCAACGGCGCCAGAAATCCTTCTTGCTACCTCTTGAGCACTGCGTTGGTTTTCCCTTGAAGAGGAAAGGGTGATGCAGCAAAGTTGCGTAAGTATTTCCCTCAGTTTTTGAGAACCAAGGTATCAATCCAGTAGGAGGCCACGCACGAGTCCCTCGCACCTACACCAACAAATAAATCCTCGCAACCAACGTGATAAGAGGTTGTCAATCCCTACACGGTCACTTACGAGAGTGAGATCTGATAGATATGTTAGCAATTGCAGCAATTTGTGATTATGAAATTTTGCAAATGGATGTCAAAACTGCATTCCTTAATGGATATCTTAAAGAAGAGTTGTATATGATGCAACCAGAAGGTTTTGTCGATCCTAAAGGTGCTAACAAAGTGTGCAAGCTCCAGCGATCCATTTATGGACTGGTGCAAGCCTCTCGGAGTTGGAACATACGCTTTGATAGTGTGATCAAAGCATATGGTTTTATTCAGACTTTTGGAGAAGCCTATATTTAGAAGAAAGTGAGTGGGAGCTCTGTAGCATTTCTAATATTATATGTGGATGACATATTGTTGATTGGAAATAATACAGAATTTCTGGATAGCATAAAAGGATGCTTGAATAAGAATTTTTCAATGAAAGACCTCGGTGAAGCTGCTTATATATTGGGCATCAAGATCTATAGAAATAGATCAAGATGCTTAATTGGACTTTGCTACCTCTTGAGCACTGCGTTGGTTTTCCCTTGAAGAGGAAAGGGTGATGCAGCAAAGTAGCGTAAGTATTTCCCTCTGTTTTTAAGAACCAAGGTATCAATCCAGTAGGAGGCAACGCACGAGTCCCTCGCACCTACACAAACAAATAAATCCTCGCAACCAACGCGATAAGGGGTTGTCAATCCCTACACGGTCACTTACGAGAGTGAGATCTGATAGATATGATAAGATAATATTTTTGGTATTTTTATGATAAAGATGCAAAGTAAAGAAAGTAAAATAAAAGCGGCGCTAGAAATAACTTGTTGACGGAAGATTAATATGATGGAAAATAGACACGGGGGCCAGAGGTTTCACTAGTGGCTTCTCTCGAGAGCATAAGTATTTACGGTGGGTGAACAAATTACTGTTGAGCAATTGACAGAATTGAGCATAGTTATGAGAATATCTAGGTATGATCATGTATATAGGCATCACGTCCGAGACAAGTAGACCGACTCCTGCCTGCATCTACTACTATTACTCCACACATCAACCGCTATCCAGCATGCATCTAGAGTATTAAGTTCAGAAGAACAGAGTAACGCTTTAAGCAAGATGACATGATGTAGAGGGATAAAGTCATGCAATATGATATAAACCCCATCTTGTTATCCTCGATGGCAACAATACAATACGTGCCTTGCTGCCCCTACTGTCACTGGGAAAGGACACCGCAAGATTGAACCCAAAGCTAAGCACCTCTCCCATTGCAAGAAAGATCAATCCAGTAGGCAAAACCAAACTGATAATTCGAAGAGACTTGCAAAGATAACCAATCATACATAAAAGAATTCAGAGAAGATTCAAATATTGTTCATAGATAAACTTGATCATAAACCCACAATTCATCGGTCTCAACAAACACACCGCAAAATAAGATTACATCGAATAGATCTCCACAAGAGAGGGGGAGAACATTGTATTGAGATCCAAAGAGAGAGAAGAAGCCATCTAGCTAATAACTATGGACCCGAAGGTCTGAGGTAAACTACTCACACTTCATCGGAGAGGCTATGGTGTTGATGTAGAAGCCCTCCGTGATCGATGCCCCCTCCGGCGGAGCTCCGGAACAGGGCCCAAGATGGGATCTCATGGGTACATAAGGTTGCGGCATTGGAATTAGGTTTTTGGCTCCGTATCTGGTAGTTTGGGGGTACGGAGGTATATATAGGTGGAAGGAGTACGTCGGTGGAGCAACAGGGGGCCCACGAGGGTGGAGGGCGCGCCCAGGGGGGTAGGCGCGCCCCCCTACCTCGTGGCCTCCTGGTTGATGTCTTGACGTAGGGTCCAAGTCCTCTGGATCACGTTCGTTCCGAAAATCACGTTCCCGAAGGTTTCATTCCGTTTGGACTCCGTTTGATATTCTTTTTCTGCGAAACTCTGAAATAGGCAAAAAAAACAGCAATTCTGGGCTGGGCCTCCGGTTAATAGGTTAGTCCCAAAAATAATATAAAAGTGTATAATAATGCCCAGTAATGTCCAAAACAGAATATAATATAGCATGGAACAATCAAAAATTATAGATACGTTGGAGACGTATCAGACTTTCACAAAGCACATACCTTGATAAAGTTTTGAAGAAGTTCAAAATGGATCAGTCAAAGAAGGAGTTCTTGCCTGAGTTGTAAGGTATGAAGCTGAGTAAGACTCAAAACCCGACCACGGCGGAAAATAGAAAGAGAATGAAAGTTATTCCCTATGCCTCAGCCATAGGTTCTATAAAGTATGCTATGCTGTGTACCAGACCTATTGTGTACTTGGCAAAAGGAGTGATCCAGGAATGGATCACTGGGCAGCGGTCAAAGTTATCCTCAGTTACCTAAGAGGACTAAGGAAATATTTCTCCGTTATGGAGGAAATAAAGAGTTCGTCGCAAAGAGTTACGTCGATGCAAACTTTTACACCGATTCGGATGACTCTAAGCCTCAATCTGGATACATATTGAAAGTGGGAGCAATTAGCTAGAGTAGCTCCATGCAGATCATTGCAGACATGGAAAATTTGCAAAAATACATACGGCTCTGAATGTGACAGACCCATTGACTAAACTTCTCTCACAAGCAAAACATGATCACACCTTAGTACTCTTTGGTTGTTAATCACATCGCGATGTAAACTAGATTATTGACTCTAGTAAATGATACGTCTCCAACGTATCTATAATTTTGTATTGTTCCATGTTGTTTTATTATCAATCTTGGATGTTTTATAATCATTTTATAGTCATTTTATATCATTTTTTGGTACTAACCTATGGACATAGTGCCAAGTGCCAGTTGCTGTTTTTCCATATTTTTTACATCGCAGCAAATCAATATCAAACGGAGTCCAAATGCCACGAAACTTCACGATGATTTTTTATGGGAAAAAAGGAAGCAGATGGGCCCTGGTTGCACCTCGGGGGAGTCCCGAGGAGGGGACAACCCACCAGGGCACGCTACCAGAACCCTTGAGGAGTCGACGAAATATTCTTCCAGCCGCCGCAGAGTCCAGAACCACCAGATCCAATCTAGACACCATCACGGAGGGGTTCACCACTTCCATTGGTGCCTCTCGGATGATGCGTGAGTAGTTCTTTGTAGACCTTCGGGTCCGTAGTTAGTAGCTAGATGGCTTTCTCTCTCTCTCTCTCTCTCTCGCTGAATTCTCAATACAATGGTCTCTTGGAGATCCATACGATGTAATTCTTTTGCGGTGTGTTTGTTGGGATCTGATGAACTTCGAGCTTATGATCAGTCATATCTTTTTATATCCATGAAAGTTATTTGAGTTTCTTTGGTCTCTTATATGCATGATCTCTTATAGCCTCGTATTTCTTCTCCGATATTTGGTTTTGTTTGGCCAACTTGATCTATTTATCTTGCAATGAGAAGAGGTGCCCGGTAGTGGGTTCGATCTTACGGTGCTCGATCCCAGTGACAGAAAGGGAAACGACACGTATGTATCGTTACTACTAAGGATAAAAAGACGAGATCTATATCTACCGCCATATAGATAAACGGATCTTGTCTACATCATGTCATCGTTCTTATTGCATTACTCCGTTTTTCCATGAAGTTAATACACTAGATGCATGCTGGATAGCGGTCGATGTGTGGAGTAATAGTAGTAGATGTAGGCAGGAGTTGGTCTACTAATCTTGGACATGATGCCTATGTAATGATCATTGCCTGGATATCGTCATAATTATTTGAAGTCCTATCAATTGCCCAACAATAATTTGTTTACCCACCATTTGCTATTTTTCTCGAGAGAAGCCACTGGTGAAACCTACGGCCCCAGGTCTTATTTCTCATATATTTGCCTTGCGATATACTTTTCCTTTGCATTTTTATTCAGATCTATTAAACCAAAAAAATACAAAAATACCTTGCTTCATTTTATCTTTATTTATTTTATTTGGCGTTCAATCTATCAATCTACTACAATTTACCTCACGTCCGCTTGCCTATCTTGAGGCGCCGTAACCCGAAAGGGATTGACAACCCCTTTAACTTGTCGGGTTGCGAGGTGTTCTTATTTGTGTGCAGGTGTTGTTCACATTGTGTTGCTTGGTTCTCCTACGGGTTCGATACCTTGGTTTTATAACTGAGGCAGATACCTACCGTCGCTGTGCTACATCATCCCTCCCTCTCCGGGGAAATACCGATGTAGTTCCAGCTACCATCAAGGAGAATTTCTGGCGCGGTTGCCGGGGAGGATCTTCAACATAACCAGGTTCCTTGCAATTTACATTATTCACCATTTGCCTCTCGTTTTCCTCTCCCCCACTTCACAAAAATTTGTCGTTTTATTCGCCTCTCTTTTTCCGTTCACCGTTTTCTTGCCGGATCTGCTTTTGAGTGCAATCTTGTTGTGTGGTCATCATGACTCAAGAGAACACCAAATTATGTGATTTCTCAAATACCAACAACAATGATTTTATTGGCACTCCGCTTGCTCCTACCGCCACTAGTGCGGAGACTTGTGATATTAATACCGCTTTGCTGAATCTTGTTATGAAAGACCAATTTTCCTGTACTCCTAATGAGGATGTCGCGTCCCATCTTAATACCTTCATGGAATTATGCGATATGCAAAATAAAAAAGATGTGGACAATGATGTGGTCAAGATGAAATTATTTGCGTTCTCTTTGCGTGATTCTGCAAAAAAATTGGTTCTCTTCTTTGCCTCGTAATAGTATCGATTATTGGAACAAGTGCAAAGATGCTTTTATCACCAAGTATTTTCCTCCCGCAAAAATTATTTCCCTTAGAACCCAGATCATGAATTTCAAGCAACTTGAACATGATCATGTTGCACAATCTTGGGAAAGGATGAAAATGATGCTAAGGAATTGCCCAACTCATGGGTTAAATCTTTGGATGATCATACAAAACTTTTATGCGGGATTGAATTTTGTTTCTCATAATCTTTTAGATTCCCTCGTGGGTGGTACTTTTATGGAAATTACTTTGGGTGAAGCCACCAAATTGCTTGATAATATCATGGCAAATTATTCACAATGGCATACCGAAAGAGCTCCTACTAGTAAAAAGGTTAATTCGGTTGAAGAAATTTCTTCTTTGAGTGATAAAGTTGATGCTCATATGAAATTGGTTGCTAGTAAAAGTACTCCTATTGATTTTAATGATATTCCTTTGTCTAGTTTCATTGAGCAAAATAGTGATGCCATTGATGTGAATTTTATCTCTAGAAATAATTTCAACAATAATGCTTATAGAGGTAATTTTAATCCTAGGCCTTTTCATAGTAATTCCTCTAATAATTATGGTAATTCCTATGAAAATTAATCTTACAGTAATAATAGGAACACCTCTGATCTTGAGAATAATATTAAAGAATTTATCAACACACAAAAAGTTTTTAACACTTCCATAGAAGAAAAGTTGAATAAGATTGATGATTTGTCTAGAAGTGTTGATAGAATTGCTCATGATGTGGAAAATCTCAAGATGAAAATTTTTGTGCCTAAAGTTGATGAATCAATTAAACCTATTTATGTTTCTATGGATGAAAGTAAGAAAAGAACTGCTATGCTTAGAGCTAAAAGAGAATTTTTGGAAAAAGCTTTTTCTAGTGATTATTCTTGCAAAGATGATGAAGATCTTAAAATGATTGGTGTTTCTTCTATTGATTCTTTGTTTAGTAAAGTTAAGAATGATGAAAAAGGGACTGGAGAAGAGTCAACTTTAGGTAGAAGGCGTCCCAATATTTCGGAGGGTGAAAATCTTGTTGAGAAAATTGATGAAAGTGGGTTTGGAGAGGTCAAAACTTTAACTAGTGATGTGCCCACTCTTTTGGATTACAAAGACTTTAATTATGATAGTTGCTCTTTGATTGATTGTATTTCTTTGTTGCAATCCATGATAAATTCACCCCATGCTTATGAACAAAATAAAGCTTTTACTAAACATATTGTTGATGCTATGATGAAAGCTTTAGAAGAAAAGTTGGAATTAGAAGTATCAATTCCTAGAAAATTGCATGATGAGTGGGAACCTACTATCAAAGTCAAGATTAAAAATTATGAGTGCTTTGCTTTGTATGACTTGGGTGCTAGTGTTTCTACAATTCCGAAATCTTTATGTGATGTACTTGGTCTTACTAATCTTGAAGAATGTTCTTTGAATTTGCACTTGGCGGATTCTACTATTAAAAAGCCTACGGGAAGAATTAATGATGTTCTTATTCTTGCAAATAGGAATTATGTGCCCATAGATTTTATTGTTCTTGACATTGATTGCAATCCGTCTTGTCCAATTATTCTTGGTAGACCGTTTTTACGCACTATCGATGCCGTGATTGATATGAAAGAAGGCAATATTAAGGTCGAATTTCCTATGAGGAAGGGTATGGAACACTTTCCTAGAACAATAATTAAGCCACCTTAATCATGAGGGCATCTTATGGATCTCGAACCAAAGATGACAAAACTTAGATCCTTGCCTTACGCCTAGCTAAGGGCGTAAAACTATAGCGCTTGTTGGGAGGCAACCCAATGAATAAAATTTATTTTTGCTTTTTGCTTTTTGTTCTTGAGTGTTAGCACAATTATGCTACTGTTATGATTGTGTTTTTTGTGTTTTAATTAGTGTTTTGTGCCAAGTAAAGCCTTTAGAATCTTCTTGGGTGATAGTTGTTTGATCTTGCTGAAAAAGACAAAAACTTTGTGCTCATGAAAATAATTTTCATAAATCACAGAAAGGAGCTTTTGCCCCGATTCTTTTTGAAAAATATAATATACAAATTACCCTGGTCTTCCTAATTTGGTAGAATTTTTGGAGTTCCAGAAGTATTCACAAAAGTCAGATTACTACAGACTGTTCTATTTTAACAGATTCTATTTTCTTTGTGTTGTGTGCTTATTTTGATGGCTCTATGGTTTTATTTGATGAGTTTTTACCATAGAAAAGTTGGAATACAGTAGATATAATACAAAAACAAAATATGGATTGGTTTGATACAGCACTTATAGTAGTGATTTATTTTTCTTACACTAACGGATCTCACGAAGGTTTTGTTGAGTTTTGTGTGATTGAAGTTTTCAAGTTTTGAGTTATCTTACGATGGATGAAGGAAGGATGTAAGAGCCTAAGCTTGGGGATGCCCCGGCATCCCAAGCTATTATCCAAGAATGAGCAACCAACTAAGCTTGGGGATGCCCCCGAGTGGCATCCCCGCTTTCTTCCAACAACTATCGGTATTTTACTTGAAACTATATTTTTATTCGTCACATGATATGTGTTTTGCTTGGAGCGTCTTGTATGATATGTTTCTTTGCCTGTTTTATTTTGTGTTTTAAGTCATCAATCCTTGCTGGACACACCTATTTGAGACAGCCAAAATTATATCATGACTTGTTAGAATTGCTCTCTATGCTTCACTTAAATCTTTTATGAGCTAGGACTTACTCTAGTGCTTCATTTATATCTTTTTGAGCACGGTGTGCTTTGTTATTTTTGAAGAAATGCTCTCTTGCTTCACTTAGATTTATTTGAGAGTTAGTAAAATTTTGAAGAAATCCTCTCTTGCTTCACTTAAATTATTTTGAGAGAAAGAAAATTTGTTATGCTCATGATCTTCACTTATATTTGTTTGAGATTATTAAAAGCAACACATGAAAATTAGTCCCAAAGTGATAGATATCCAAGAGGGATAAAGAAAAAGAAAATGTCATGAAGATCATTGGACAAAATAAACTTGATTCTTAGTAATAGTTTTGAGATATGATGATGTGATATGTGAGTTATGTTGATGAGTAATTGTGCTCTAGTAAGAATATTGGTTTTAAGGTTCGTGATTCCCTATGCATGCACGAAAATCAATAATCATGCAATGAAAATTATATCCTACTTGTGGTGCATTATTCGGTGTTAATTATGCTTAATGCTTGCTTATGAGATTATTCGTTTCTTGGTTGGTCGCTTCCCAATCTTTTTGCTTGCCTTCATTTTGCACTAAGTATGACCTCTTGAAAGATCGTGGATGTCGCCTAGGGGGGGTGAATAGGCGCTTTAAAATAATTACGGTTTAGGCTTGAACAAATGCGAAATAAACTTAGCGGTTAATTTGTCAAGCACAAAACCTACAACAACTAGGCTCACCTATGTGCACCAACAACTTATGCTAAGCAAGATAAACTACTAGGTGATAGCAAGATATATGACAAGAAGCAATATGGCTATCACAAAGTAAAGTGCATAAGTAAAGAGCTCGGATAAGAGATAACCGAGGCACGCGGAGACGACGATGTATCCCGAAGTTCACACCCTTGCGGATGCTAATCTCCGTTTGGAGCGGTGTGGAGGCACAATGCTCCCCAAGAAGCCACTAGGGCCACCGTAATCTCCTCACGCCCTCGCACAATGCAAGATGCCGTCATTCCACTAAGGGGCCCTTGAGGGCGGTCACCGAACCCGTACAAATGGCAACCCTTGGGGGCGGTCACCGAACCCGTACACTTTGGCAACCCTTGGGGGCGGTCACCGGTACCCGTCAAATTGCTCGGGGCGATCTCCACAACCTAATTGGAGACCCCAACGCTTGTCCGGAGCTTTACACCACAATGATTGAGCTCCGAACACCACCAACCGTCTAGGGCGCCCAAGCACCCAAGAGGAACAAGCTCAAGGGCACCAAGCACCCAAGAGTAATAAGCTTCTCAACTTGTAACTTCCACGTATCACCGTGGAGAACTCAAACTGATGCACCAAATGCAATGGCAAGGGCACACGGAGTGCCCAAGTCCTTCTCTCTCAAATCCCACCGAAGCAACTAATGCTAGGGAAGAAAAAGAGAGGAAGAACAAGAAGGAGAACACCAAGAACTCCAAGATCTAGATCCAAGGGGTTCCCCTCACATAGAGGAGAAAATGATTGGTGGAAATGTGGATCTAGATCTCCTCTCTCTTTTCCCTCAAAAACTAGCAAGAATCCATGGAGGGATTGAGAGTTAGCAAGCTCGAAGAAGGTCAACAATGGGGGAAGAACACGAGATCAAAGGATAAGGTACATTGGGGAAGAAGACCTCCTTATATAGTGGGGGGAACAATCCAACCGTTACCCCCACTTCAGCCCCGCAGAGAGCGGTACTACCGCTTGGCCAGCGGTACTACCGCTTGCCCCTACAAGCGGTACTACCGCTCCCCCTCGCGGTACTGCCGCTGGGCCTAGAGCGGTACTACCGCGGTGGCAAGGCGGTACTACCGCAAACGAGCGGTACTACGGCCCCCACTGTCGCGGCTAGTACCGTAAAACCCGACACGAAAACAGACCCCTCGAATCGAGGCGGTACTAGCACGAGACCGCAGCGGTACTACGGCTGGGAGCTACCAGCGGTACTACCGCTCTAGAGCGGTACTACCGCTTGTAGCACTCAAGCGGTACTACCGCTCCGGCCTGCGGTACTACCGCTAGGAAACCAAAACTGCCATAACTTCTGCATATGAGCTCCGAATTGAGCAAACTCAAGCTTGTTGGATAGAGGAAGACGAGTAGCATCAAAACAGTGACTGGTTATAGTAAGAAGAGGCAGGGGAGGTATGCCAACAAATAGAGGAGTGAAACCTCCAACCGAGAAGAACCGGCATAACCTCCAACATCGAAAACATCATAGAAGATGCGAGTGAACTCCGTTTTCGATGAACTCGAGCTTGTCATCAAGATGACCATAAGCTCCAAAACTCATAAAGAGAAGAACCAAACAAGAACCAATAAAGATGATGCAAGGATGCAATGGTTTGAGCTCTCTACGAATGGTACGATCAAGCTACTCATCGAGAGCCCCCCTTGATAGTACGGCAATCGATCCTATAACCCCGGTCTCCCAACTACCATCATGAGACCGGTAAAATAGAAAACCTATCAAGGGCAAAACTTTGCCTTGCACATGGTCCACTTGAGCTAGATGATGACGATCTTGACTCCCTCAAGTTGGACCACCTTTCTTGGTTGCGTTGGCTCGATGAAGACTAGTTGATTGCTCCCCCATACTCCACTATGGGTGAGCCACTCTTCCGCACATCTTCACAAGTCCATTGTCACCACAATGGATGACAAGCTTCAAGCATTTGATCTCTTCATGATGCTTCACTTGAACTTGCACACCGCAACCTAACCCCACAAAGAACTCTCACGAAGATCATGGGTTAGTACACAAAGCGTAATTGACAATGCTTGCCACACCATGGGATCGCTTGATCCCTCTCGGTACATCTTCTACGCTTTGTGAGTTGATCAAGTTGATTCACTCTTGACTTAGTCTTGATCAACCATGAATCTTTTCAACTCTCTTCATTTGGATGATGTCTTGAAGATATGCATGAATGATCACACAATCTTCTTCTTCAAGACATGCTTGCAATAAGCTCAACTCTCACATGACCAATCTTTGGATAATTCCTTAATAACACCTTGGTCACCACATAAACTCCTTGAAACCAACACATGAACTTCAAGAAATGCCTATGGAAAAATCCTTCAAATAGAACTCAAGGCAACCATTAGTCCATAGAGATTGTCATCAATTACCAAAACCAAACATGGGGGCACCGCATGTTCTTTCACCTCTACTTGTGCATCCAAAATCCTTTAAACCAGTTTTACCACATGAGTCCACTATATCTACCTATATGCGGTATTCTTTTGCCGTTCTAAGCAAATTTGCATGTGCCATCTCTAATTTTCAAAATAAACTTCTCTTTTGTGTGTTTGTTTCGCTCGCGAAACGGTAACGGGTGGCTAATATTTTCCATGCTAGATATGTTATTCTCAAGATGAGTGTTTATTCACTTGTCATTGCACGAGAGTAAGGCAAAGGTCTTAGGGATGCCCAGTCCCGAAATGCAAAAAATATTTACTTTATGTTGTCAAATAAGAAATTCCTTGAAAAGTTTTGGTATGGAGGGCACTCGTGGATACGGCTAGCCATGGAAAGTGAAAGAATGGTGGAAAAAGGAACAAACTTTATTTTCTGTTTGTGAACCGCATATGGCATATCTAGCATGGAAAGTATTCGGAACTCTGAGTTGTTTTCGTTGGTGGGATGGATACACCTCCCAAAATGTTTTCATCTCTAATTTTTTGCTTTGAGCTCTGGCACCTCTACAAATCCCTACTTCCCTCTGTGAAGGTCCTCTTTTTTACTTTATGCAATTTTTATTTTGAAATTTGAGTCTCCATCTTCTCTCATAAAAAGCACCAACTAGGAGGCAATATGATCGTGCTCAAGTATTGGGTGTAGTTAATATTTGAGTGTGTGTTTCATGAATGGATCAATGTTGAGCATGATGGGCTAGGGATAACTTATTTTAGCGTTGATATTTTGAAAGACATGGTTGCTTGCTGATATGCTTGAGTATCTAAATTATTATGTCAAAACTAGACTATTGCTTTGAATCACATAAAAGTCCAATTGTCCATTCTATAAAGAAAAGAATATGTCATGACTTGATGAACAACACTCCACATCAAAAATTCTGTTTTTTATCACTTACCTACTCGAGGACGAGTAGGAGTTAAGCTTGGGGATGCTGATACGTCTCCAACGTATCTATAATTTTTGATTGTTCCATGCTATTTTATTATCAATCTTGGATGTTTTATAATCATTTTATAGTCATTTTATATCATTTTTTGATACTAACCTGTTGACATAGTGCCAAGTGCCAGTTGCTGTTTTTTCCATGTTTTTTACATCGCAGGAAAGCAATATCAAACGGAGTCCAAATGCCATGAAACTTCACGATGATTTTTTATGGGCCAAAAGGCAGATGGGCCCTTGTTGCACCTGGGGGAGTCCCGAGGAGAGGACAACCCACCACGGTGCGCCCTGGTGGGTTGTGCCCACCTCAGGTACCCCGGACCGCCTCTTTGCTCTATACTAGTAATATACCCGTGCTACGCTACGGATCAAATAAGATTAGGTGGATTTAAGTTATAGTCGGGAACCAATATGTTGTTACAAACAATAACAAATGTATTGAAACATTGACTGAAGCGATGTTTGACAATAATAAATGTATTGCGACATTGACTGAAGCGATGTTATATTGTTGACATGTACTCCACCCGTTCCTAAATATAAGTCTTTTTAGATATTTTAATATGAACTACATACGGATGTATATAGACATATTTTAGAGTATAGATTCACTCATTTTGCTCCGCATATAGTCTATATTAAAATATCTAAAAAGACTTATATTTAGGAACAGAGGATGTATATATCAAGCATGATCAAACATATGGTTTCCAATCATAACCCTTTGATCGAAGCCAAACATTTTCTTCTCCGTCTTTGCCTAGAGAGAAGACTTGTTGTTCTCCCTACTCACCTTTCGCATTGCTCACTATCATGTAGTATCAAGAAAACCAACCCACACGCATGTGGCAACTTGCGACGACTACTAACTTCATGTTTCGGCCCTAGTCCAATGGGTCAAACCTATCCTGATCCACCACCCACCAATGTCACGCGTATGTCATCTCATTATATGATGTAGCATGCCGACCATGACCAAAAGATAATGATGACATATAAAATAAATCGATGTTGGAACATTCCAAACCCCTTTACAAGATTTGACGAAAAAAGAATCATATCGAATACCACATAATAGTATCTTGAAGATAGCAATCAAGACAATGTATTAGCACACATAGTATAGCTTGAGTACACTTATATACGGTTTCATGACAAACAAGAATGAAGTAGAAGTGGTTAACTAAATGCTTTGCTAAATATGCACAGGAAAAATGAATCTGGATACAATGCCACCATGAAGAGAAGAAGTATTCCAAACATAACCCACACAGCTAGTTCCACTTAATTAGTTACATACCTTAGGCATCTATGAGGCCATGGAATCATTTGTCAAGCATAGTATAGTCTTCTTTTAGTTGTTTGCCCAAAACATATGTGCCAACAATATTAGTTCTGTGGTTTTTTGCTTCATCCAACTGCTAGGACATCAGACAATCACTACATCATACATAAATGTCTGATATATTCAGACAAAAGGAAGAAAACTGAGCCGGTAGAGGCTCTGTAGTATATTTACATAAAAGGAAAAAAACAATGAACAACACTTGCAATACATTTTGTACCGAGCAAAGAAACAAAATGTATAGGAAAAGATGCTTTGAAATCATGTGTATATAGAACAGATACATACACAAAATTAGTACAGGACCTCTTGTAACTCCAGGTGGTATGCAACAGAGGCAATCCTAAATAACATACAACTATCCAATTGTGGCGTTGTTCAGCAAGAAGACATCTTGTCGCAGCTGGGGACCACCCAAACAGACAAGAATTACAGAGACAGTCCGTTCAGTCAGAGCAACAAAAAATTGTTCATGAACATATGGCTTCTAGATCAGTAGTCCTCACCGAAGCCTGCTCTAGGACTTATTTCAGCAACAAAAAATTGTTCATGAACATACGGCAATTCTAGATCAGTAGTCTTCATTGAAACATGCTCCAGGGCTTATTTCTCTGCAGAGACATATACTGAGAGAAATTAGTGTGATTTCTTTGAAACAAACTAACACAAGAATAGACGCAATGGCCTCACCTTGCTCGTCAGTGACCCCTCTGCGAAGCTGCCTTCTATATTCTGAAATCCGCAGAAAGAATCAAAATCAGAGACATGTTAGAACGAGATTATCTCGCGAAATATGCACCTAATCGACTGCAGCTAAGATGGCACCTATAGAGAAAGGGACCTCATTCCCTTTATTGGCAATTTCAGGTCTAACTCTTTACTTAGCCAAGGTGCATCTCGTCTTCTCTTTCAGTACCATCCTCATTATCTACTCATTCTCTTTCATTATCTTAATGTCTGCTTCTTCTTCTCTTCCATTATCCTCCTCATGTTTTATTTCCTGTCCTTCAGGTTCAGAGTTCAGACATCCTCTTGATAACTGAATCATCTTCTTCTTCTTTTTTATCATCCTACAGAATTATTATGTAATTCAGAATCATCTTCTTCTTCTTTTTTATCATCCTACAGAATTATCATGTAATTCAGTACATGCAGGTTGCAGAACTTGCATGAATCTATACCACAGTCCACACTCAGGAAACATTTAATTTTTTACATGCTGCCATAATTAAGGGATTTTACTAAATGCACATGTCATTATAACAGTAGTATACAGTAGCACAATGCATTGAAATAAGGGGCATAGAGACGAAAAGAATTGTTAGCCTCAGCCCTCGGGCTGTCAAGCATGACTATAAGTGGGTAATAAAAACTACATAAGAAGGATACACGCATACAGATGTGTTGTGGAATTTACATGACAGCATAACGGGCACATATAGATCCATCCCAGGAATTTCTTCTTCTATTTACTTCATCCCCTAAAGCAAAGCAGTATAAACAAAGTACTGAATTTCCCAAATGAACCACACCAGTAACTTGCTTCTCTCTATCTCTTCTCCTAAATCAATTTAGGCAAAGAAAGAGTAACTGGATAATATTCAGATAGAAACATTCATTTCTTATCTAAGCCACATATACATAATGCAGAACCAATGTATGTTAGATGGTGGAGATGGAGAAAGCTCACCGGCTGATATCACCAAAAGGCGGTCCTCCTATGGTGTATGGGGCTTACATCTAATATATCAAGATCAAAGTCTTCTCACCATTGCCGGCTACGTATCTAAGTAGCGGCTGCCACTGCATAGCCACCAGACGCCTACCGCTGCAGCACCGATCCCTTTTCACCATGTTCACGAGTACCTACCAGCAGCATACATATCTTCATATCATAAAGCAAGTACCTAGTAGCAGCAGTCGTAATCAGTAAGAAAATACCAACATTAACAAAACCAGTAGCACCATGAACAAAATTGCAGCAGCCCTACTGCTGCTTTCCTCTATGATCTCTTTATGTATGCTCAAATAGTAGTATATCAGGGCAGAGCAACAACATTAGAGCAACCTTGATGCACTCACCAGCCAGCCAGCACCCATCCCACCGTTGACGCCCTCCTCCCACACAGCTACTCCCCAACGTCCACGCCTTCTACCTGAACGTCTTCTTCCTCTGCCAGCAAGAACTCCCGCTCAGCGTCCCGCCCAGCTCAAGCTCCAGCGCGCGCAGGGGGAGAGAGGAGAAGGGGGACCTCCTGCACGCCGCCCTACCATTAGGGCGCACGCGCGCCATCGATCCAATGGCGCCGCCTCGCACGCGTTAGCATGGGAAATTGGGGGGCGTCAGTGCCATCATGGGCGGCGGGCCGTTGACCATGGCGGAGGGGATGGGCTCAATCCGGCCTCTCGCGTTGGTGTGCTCCTTTGGGTGTCGAGATTGGGACTGTGTTCGGCTGGGGCAGTGGGAGTGTTTCGCCGGCGGGGGAGAGGATGGGCTTCGGTGGCCAGAGATAGGGTGGGTGGACCGTGGATGTGAGCCGCTAGAGCCTAAAGATCTGTTTCGCAAGAGGAGGAGAAACGTCCAGACTATTCTGTTTTGGCGCTCGGTACAACACGTCTTAGCTCAATCTCAACCTTAGATTCAAGATCGAACGGTGCATATGATCCAAAGGCAGGCACACCATCATCACCAACTCGTATTTTTATAGGAGTAGAGAAATACCCAAAAAATACCAGAACCCTAGAGGAGTCGACGAAATATTCATCCAGCCGCCATAGAGTCCAGAACCACCAGATCCAATCTAGACACCATCACGGAGGGGTTCACCACTTCCATTGGTGCCTCTCCGATGATGCGTGAGTAGTTCTTTGTAGACCATCGGGTCCGTAGTTAGTAGCTAGATGGCTCTCTCTCGCGCTGAATTCTCAATACCATGGTCTCTTGGAGATCCATATGATGTAATTATTTTGCGGTGTGTTTGTTGGGATCTGATGAACTTTGAATTTATGATCAGTCATATCTTTTTATATCCATGAAAGTTATTTGAGTTTCTTTGATCTCTTATATGCATGATTTCTTATAGCCTCATATTTCTTCTCCGATATTTGGGTTTTATTTGGCCAACTTGATCTATTTATCTTGCAATGGGAAGAGGTGCCCGGGAGTGGGTTCGATCTTACGGTGCTCGATCCCAGTGACAGAAAGGGAAACGACACATATGTATCATTGCTACTAAGGATAAAAAGACGAGATCAATATCTACCGCCATATACATAAACGGATCTTGTCTACATCATGTCATCGTTCTTATTGCATTACTCCGTTTTTCCATGAACTTAATACACTAGATGCATGCTGGATAGCGGTCGATGTGTGGAGTAATAGTAGTAGATGCAGGCAGGAGTCGGTCTACTAATCTTGGACATGATGCCTATGTAATGATCATTGCCTGGATATCGTCATAATTATTTAAAGTTATGTCAATTGCCCAACAGTAATTTGTTTACCCACCGTTTGCTATTTTTCTTGAAAGAAGCCACTAGTGAAACCTACGGCCCCGGGGTCTTATTTCTCATATATTTGCCTTGCGATCTACTTTTTCTTTGCATTTTTATTCAGATCTATTAAACCAAAAAATACAAAAATACCTTGCTGTGTTTTATCTTTATTTATTTATTTGGCGTTCGCTCTATCAATCTACTACAATTTACCTCACGTCCGATTGCCTATCTTGAGGCGTCGTACCCCGAAAGGGATTGACAACCCCTTTAAATCGTCGGGTTGCGAGGTGTTGTTATTTGTGTGCATGTGCTGTTTACGTTGTGTTGCTTGGTTCTCCTATTGGTTCGATACCTTGGTTTCATAACTGAGGGAAATACCTACCGTCGCTGTGCTATATCATCCCTCCCTCTCCAGGGAAATACCAACGTAGTTCCATCTACCATCAGTAAACCCTTTGGGTGTTAGTCACATGGCGATGTGAACTAATCACATAAAGATGTGAACTATTCGTGTTAAATCACATGACGATGTGAACTAGATTATTGACTCCAGTACAAGTGGGAGACTGAAGGAAATATGCCCTAGAGGCAATAATGAAGTTGTTATTTATATTTCCTTATATCATGATAAATGTTTATTATTCATGCTAGAATTGTATTAACCGGAAACTTAGTACATGTGTGAATACATAGACAAAACAGAGTGTCCCTAGTGTGCCTCTACTTGACTAGCTCGTTAATCGAAGATGATTAAGTTTCCTAACCATAGACATGTGTTGTCATTTGATGAACGGGATCACATCATTAGAGAATGATGTGATAGACAAGACCCATCCGTTTAGCTTAGCATAATGATCGTTAAGTTTTATTGCTATTGCTTTCATCATGACTTATACATGTTCCTCTGACTATGAGATTATGCAACTCCCGAATACCGGAGGAACACCTTGTGTGCTATCAAACGTCACAACATAACTGAGTGATTATAAAGATGCTCTACAGGTGTCTCTGATGGTGTTTGTTGAGTTGGCATAGATCGAGATTAGGATTTATCACTCCGTGTATTGGAGAGGTATCTCTAGGCCCTCCCGGTAATGCACATCACTATGAGCTTTGCAAACAATGTGACTAATGAGTTAGTTACAGGTTGATGCATTACGGAACGAGTAAAGAGACTTGCCGGTAACGAGATTGAACAAGGTATGATGAGACCGACGATCGAATCTCGGGCAAGTAACATACCGATGACAAAGGGAATGAGGTATGTTGTTATGCGGTTTGACCGATAAAGATCTTCGTAGAATATGTAGGAGCCAATATGAGCATCTAGGTTCCGCTATTGGTTATTGACCGGAGATGTGTCTCGGTCATGTCTACATAGTTCTCGAACCCGTAGGGTCCGCACGCTTAACGTTCGATGATGATTTGTATTATGAGTTATGTGATTTGATGACTGAAGTTTGTTCGGAGTCCCGGATGAGATCACGGACATAACAAGGAGTCTCAAAATGGTCGAGAGGTAAAGATTGATATATTGAAAGGTTATATACGGACATCGGAATGGTTCCGATAAGGTTCTGGGATTTTTCGGAGTGCCGGGAGGCTACGGAACCCCCCGGGAAAGTTATTGGGCCTAATGCCCCAATCCGAATTGGACAAGGGGAGGGGGCGCGGCCCCCCTCTTTCCTTCTCCCTCTCCCTCCTTTCCCCTTTCCCCCTCTCCGTGGGAAGGAAAGGGGG
Organism: Triticum aestivum; assembly: GCF_018294505.1. Lineage (NCBI taxonomy): Eukaryota > Viridiplantae > Streptophyta > Magnoliopsida > Poales > Poaceae > Triticum > Triticum aestivum. The sequence continues at coordinate 308,887,155 of NC_057799.1, forward strand.
CGAATCCTACTAGGTTTGGAGTCCTAGTAGGACCCCCCCCTTGGCGCACCTCCCCCCTGGCCGGCCTCCTCCTCCCCCCTCCTTTATATACGCGGGCAAGGGGGCACCCCAAAGAACAACAGACAACCTCTTAGCCGTGTGCGGTGCCCCCTCCACAGTTTAACACCTCGGTTATATCGTCGTAGTGCTTAGGCGAAGCTCTGTGCCGGTAACTTCATCATCACCGTCGCCACGCCGTCGTGCTGACGGAACTCTCCCTCGGCCCTCTACTGGATCAAGAGCTCGAGGGACGTCATCGTGCTGAATGTGTGCTGAACACGGAGGTGCCGTATGTTCGGTACTTGGATCAGTTGGATCGTGAAGACGTTCGACTACATCAACCGCGTTATTAAACGCTTCCGCTTTCGGTCTACGAGGGTACGTGGACACACTCTCCCCTCTCGTTGCTATGCATTTCCTAGATAGATCTTGCGTGATCGTAGGAAAAAAATTCAAATACTGCGTTCCCCAACAGGTTCATGTTCAAGTTTACCACTTGTTGATTGAGGATGCTCCTATGTTGCGCCGTGGACTTCGGGACACATGCTGGTGTGGTTTGATAGGTTGTTTGCAAAGTCTTGATATCGTGGTCCTTCGACAACACTCCACATCTACTTGTGTCTCTCGTGATGATGTTCCTTTTCTCTGCTAACTAGGCCGTCTCTCCTCGTGGGCATCCATTTCTTCTCGTCTTCTTTTACCTTGTTACTTGTACGGTTTTTGGCCCGGTTTCCCCCGTAGACAGGGTCAACTTATTTAGGTTTTTGGTCTGGTTTCGCTTATACGCCGGATCAGCCAAATACCAAAAGGATAACTACTCTTAACTTCGGCATCTTTGAACAATATATTCAGGTGGGAGTACTCTTCTCCCGGTGATTCTTTAAAAAGAACTAAGACGTGAAGGGGCTGAAAGTTGGCACCTCCATGATCGATGATGCTTTTCTGTGAAGGAAATACTACAACGTGTAATCTACTAAAAGAATAATATTAATCAAACAGCATGGACGCATTCTAGTGGAGAAGGGGATATCTCGGAGATATTGGAGCCTTTCATCATTATCTGCTTGATATTGTCTCATGCTCTCGGATCAGTGTGTATCATGTGTTGGGAGGGTTGAGCATGAGTGAAGGGGCTTCCAGTTCACACACACCACACAGAAACCAGAAAGTGGAGGACGTGGAGAAGAAATGAGTCTTTCTTTTAACCTGCCATGTTATCCTCGGTGAGCTTTTTCTCTTCTTTGGTACTTTGGTTGCTTACACATGGCGAAATTTGTTGACCATGACCTCCGAATCGATCTACCTCCATTTTTGACATAGGCATAATGTCGGTCTATAGAGCTCTACTGTTGCTGACTTGTCATTTTTGTTACTTTTCCTTTTGCCAGAATTTTGTTGTTTGATTGTGTGCATCTTAATTATGCAAAGGCTGGATGGTACTCATAATGTTTTGTATCCGCTTGATGCTACATTTTGAGATAATAAAAACATCCTTTATCCAAAAAAAGGCTTGTTTGTCTTCTATTTTAGTCAACTCCTACAGTTGGTTTACACATTTCTTTTGTGTGACTATGCATTGGCCAATAAGGATAGGGCATCGTAGTGGCACCTCACAGTAAAGGATGCACTACCAAAAACAAAGCTCAAAAGGCCAAAAGGAAGAGAGAGGTAAGTTCGTAGGAAGTGCATGCAAACTGTTCAAGTGGTGATGCAAAGAAAAAGTGTTGGTGCACTAATGCTTAGAGACCTCGCATGCTCTCTTCGGTAGATCAATCAAGTTGCAGGAGCTCTTGCCGGCGTGGCCACTTGCCTTGTACTACATTCTTCGCTTCTTTCTTTCTTTCTTTCTTTCTAGGAAATACATTGTGAAGAGAGAAAGAAAAAGGACTAGACGCATCATGAATGCAGCATTGTGAAGCAATTGCTCCACCGTCACCTATTTGGTTAGAATTCTCCTCGACTTGCCTCATCGATGCACTGGCGAATTTATAATATACGGGGTTGATCCTCCCTTTCGACAGTAGAAAAAAATATGCATGTGTGTTGCATGTGGACGGACTACGAAACTTGTTGAATTCGAGTGTGTTTTTTCACACTGGAACACATCATATTCATCGTTTTCTAATAACAAGAGTGGGTTTTACTGATATATTTTACACTATAGTTGCATGGTCGAATCTCACATGTATGAGTACGGTTGGATTTCTTTTGGTCGGCTAAAACCTTAACGCTCTCTGTTTTGGTCATCTATATTGGAGTTTTCCTTCGGGTGTTGTCATTTTAGAGTCTGTAGTAGTGACATGCTAGTTTAGATTCATGTAACAAAGGATAACCTTGGGTCCGTCCCCTCCCTCGTCGCACCCGTAGGCGACGGGGAGGGCCCCTCATCGTCGCACCAGCCGGTCGCCTCTTTCCCGCACCCATTCCTCGCCGCCGCCAGAGGGCGTGGTCGGGCAGCGCCTGGCTCGCGTCGGCGGCGGCGGGGCCCATCTCGTCCTCGCACGGGGGTGCTGCGGCGGGGCAGCCTCCTTGGCCAGGGCGACGCGCCGACGTGGGGCGTGCCGAGGACAGCGGCGCTCGGCTCCCTGCTGCGGCGGGGCGCGAGTGGGCGGCGGCCTGGATTTCCTCGCGATGGTGGGCATGTCTGCACTTCAGCAGATTTGGATCGGTTCTCGATCTGGATCCAGTGGGTTGTGGACGGCACAGGCGGCAGTCAGGGCGGCTCCTCTGCTGCGCGGCGGCGATTGGAGCCTCCATGGCCGGCGGTGTGGCGGCTGCGGGCAGATGGATTGCGTCGGTGGCTGTGGATCTGGCGTCCTATCCAGATCCGTCTCGGTATGGCCTTGGCCGGCCGGTGGCGCGAGAAGGATCGGTGAGGGGCGGCTGGAGGCTGCCGGCGTGCTGACGGGGGTCCTTGTCTCCACGGCGAGGCTCCGTTCGGTTCCACCCACCTGCGAGTTCGGGGAGACGCGACCTCCGGTGAAAATCGCGTCGACTTCGGTCATGGCGGACGATGGCGGCGTCTATGACGTCGTTCCCTTCTCGAGGCATCGTTGTTCAGATCGTGGCACCCCACTCGCGATGCTCCGGGGGAAACCCTAAATCTGGATCTACCGGATCGGACGATGATGACACCTTCAATGTCCTTGTCCCTCCTGGGGGCATCGTTTTGGAGCAAATGCTGGTTGGACGGGACAAGCGGAGGAGCAGTGTCACATACACACCGCATGGCTGACGACGGATCCCGGAGGCATGGTGCTGCGCAGGTTCGAGGATGGTCGCGTGTGGATGGATACGTGCAGGAGGGTGGAACTGTCTGGCACCGTGGTGGTGTCGACGACGGGTCAGACAAGGTCGATGCGTCAGTTCCTGCTCTGGAGATGGACCGGTGGAAGATGGCGGCGGCAACCTATGAGTGCGCTGGACCGGTATGAGACCCAGTCCTGGTGTGTGGCTGGGCTGGGGCATCCGGCTATAGATGTTAGGGTTTGGTGCGACGTCCATTTGGTGTTCGGCCCGGATATTCGGCATACCTTCATCAAGGAGATAGGAATAGCAACAGGTGTTACCTAGATGGTGGCTTCAGACTAACTGTTGTATTGCTTTATATAATCTTTATGAATAATTAATAAAATGGTTGCATGCATCTGGACGATGCAGAAGCCGGAGATCTATCCTTCTTTTAAAAAAAGTCCTTTCGTTTTGTGACGAGACAACAGGATTGGCATGGAAATGCGAATTGATAGTGTGCACTCCGCATGATTCCCTTACCAACTAACACTAGCTAGTAGGTTAGCGTTCTATCAGTGGAACCTCCGAGCTAAGAAGTAGTAGTAAGTGTTGAGTACATGTGTTATGTGTGTATTGTGCCCGTCTTCTAGTTTCTTATATAGTTGAGGTTTGTGGTCATCTTTGTATATTATATATACGTGGCTATGCACGAAAAAAATACATCGTGCAATCATAACTTTCTACATGGTATCATTTTTTAGGTTTTAATTCTCGCCTCCGCCGCCGCCGCCACCACCTTGCCGCGCCCCCGGCACCCCCATTGGCGCTCGCCGCCCCCGCGGCTTCCTCGGTGCCCCCGGCCCCCTCGGCGCCCCCGGCGCCCGTGGCCGGTCCGGCCACCCGCGCCCGTACGGGCGTTTTTCACCCGAGTTCGCGCTACGCCCATGCGGCGTCCACCTCTGAGCCGCCGCCGTTGCCGTCCTCCGTTCGAGCCGCTCTTCGTGACCCGCTCTAGATGGCTGCGATGCAAGAGGAGTTTGACGCCTTGTTGCGCAACCGGACGTGGCAGCTTGTTCCCCGTCCCCGGCACGCCAACGTGATTACCGGAAAGTGGGTCTTTAAACACAAGCTCTGTCCTGATGGTACCCTTGATCGCTATAAAGCGCGCTGGGTCGTTCGTGGCTTCCGACAGCCTGCTGGCATCAACTTCACCGACACCTTCGCTCTGGTTGTCAAGACCGGCACGATACGCACGGTTCTCCACCTTGCGGTCTCCCGTGCTTGACCGGTGCATCAGATGGACGTCTCCAACGCCTTCCTCCATGGTCACCTCGAGGAGCAGATCTTCTGCCAGCAGCCCACCGGGTTTGTTGACCCAGCGCTTCCCGACCACGTGTGCTTGCTTTCGCGGTTCTTGTACGGACTCAAGCAGGCTCCACGCGCTTGGTACCAGCGCATCGCGGCGTTTCTCCACCAGTTTGGGTTTCGCTCCACCCGCTCGGATGCCTCACTCTTCGTCTATCATCAGGGCTCTGACATGGCCTACTTACTGCTCTATATCGACGACATCATTCTGACGGCATGTACGGCTGGTCTCCTCAGTCAGCTCATGGCTCGCCTTCGCGTTGAGTTCGCCATTAAGGACTTGGATCCTTTGCACTACTTCCTCAGTGTCGAGGTGGTGCGCGGTCCGGATGACTTCTTTCTTCATCAGCAGAAGTATGCTCACGAGCTCCTGAAGTGCGCCGGCATGCTTAACTGCAAGCCCGCCGCTACGCATGTTGATACGAAGGCCAAGCTTTCTGCCACGGATGGTTCTCCTGCTTCGGATGCTGCTTTCTATCGGTCTATCGTTGGTGCTCTCGAGTACCTTACTCTGACTCGACCACAGATGCAGTATGTCGTGCAGCAGGTGTGTCTTCATATGCATGCTCCTCAAGACGTTCACTGGGCTGCCGTCAAGCGGATTCTCCGCTATATCTGTGGCACTATGGATCTTGGCGTCACGCTTCATGCCTCCGCCGACACCTCCCTCACCGCCTACACCGATGCAGACTGAGCGGGCTGTCCTGACACTCGTCGCTCCACTTCGGGCTATTGTGTCTATCTTGAACCCTCACTTATTTCGTGGTCCTCCAAGCGGCAGCCTACGGTCTCTCGTTCCAGTGTTGAGGCTGAGTATCGTGCGGTAGCCAACGCCGTCGCCGAGTGTTCGTGGCTTCGCCAGCTGCTTCAGGAGCTCTCTTGCCCTGTTGACCGTGCCATGACGGTCTACTGCGACAACGTCTCGGCGGTCTACCTCTCCACTAACCCGGTGCATCATCGACGGACCAAGCACATTGAGTTGGATATTCATTTTGTTCGGGAACATGTGGCCCTTGTCCATATTCGTGTTTTACACGTCCCTACTTCCCAAGGCCTTGCCTACGGCGTCATTTGAAGAGTTCCGGTCCAGTCTTTGCATCAGCCGCGGTGCCGCTTCGACTGCGCGGGGGGTGGGGGGTGGGGGGTTGAGTATATGTGTTATGTGCATATTGTGTATTCGGCCCGCCTCCTAGTTCCTTGTATAGTTGAGGTCCGTGGCGCACCTTTGTACATCATATATACATGCCTATACACGAAGAGCAATACATCGTACAATCATAACCTTCTACAGTAAGAAAGATAATAATTGTTGCAGCTTTATTAACTAAATCCTAACTGAATCCACTGTCTCATTCAAGCCCCTCGGGTATTCGCGATTTCTTTTCGTCCTACGTAGTAGTATATCTCTACAGAGAATAGAGCAACTCTAATGGGGCGACCCATTTCGTCCGCCCGCGTTCGTTTGGGTCGGCGCGGACAAAAGTGGCGGCCCAACGCGCCGACCCAAACGGACGCGCGTCCGTTTTTTTTCCGCGGGCGATCCATTCCCGGCCTAATTTTGAGCCGGACACGAGACGGACGCATGCGCGCGCCTACTCCTCTCCCCGGGCCCGCCGGTCGATGGCAGCCACCACCATTTCCCCTCATTTTTCTCAAAAACACTCCCGCCCGCGCGCGCCCCGCCCCCAACCAACCATGGAGGACGCCATCGACCTCGATGTGACGCCCGGATAATTAGACTACAGTAATTCCCTGCTAATGATGCCACGTCACCTATGTCAGTTTAGTTAATCTCGGGTTAGTTCAAAAAAAACCGATTTAAATTCAAAATTGAATTAAAGGCAAACAACAAAAGTTTCAAACTTAAAACTAAAATGTGCGGGTTGTGCCAAGTAATACAACGTTAATTGTGGTGAAGAAACCCCACTTTTATAAAATGTTTTAATACTCTAAAATGTTTTAAAAGGTAGCAAAACAATTAGTTGAATGCCTTTTACAATAAATAAAATATTTAAATATGTTAATTAGTTGCCCAAACTTATGTGGCAGTAGCCTATTTATTAACACTAAAGTATGGACTACTTTTATAGTTTATAAAACTAAGATAAAGTGAAACTAAAAATAAAACAATAATAGAAAGATTAAGAAAAACAAAATAACACAAAAAACATAAAAAGAGAACACACACACACACACACACACACCCCCCCCCCCCCCCCCGCTGGGCCACGGCCCAGATGGCCTCGGAGCCAACCTGGCTGGCCCAACTGGGAAAAGGCCCAACCGGCCCCCACTCCCCCATAACACCCCACCCACGGTCAAACCCTAACCCGAGAGCACCACTCCCACGTTCCCTCACTCCCCCCCCCCACGATCTGGAACGGGATCGCCCCGATCCCGCGCCGCCCTGCGACCTCGACGATGGCACCCGTCGCTGGCGCCTCCCTGATGCCGTCGCCACATCTCCGTCCGGCCGCCTCCCCCTCTCCCCTCCTCTGCCCCTTGGATCGGGAGGGATCGAACCACCGCCGCCGCCCGGGACGCCACCGCTGCGGCCTGCCTCGTCGACGGCTACCTCGCCGGACTGCCTCCTCGACGCCGTCGTCGCCGTCCTCCTCCCCACGGGTCGCCCCCGAGCCCGCTGCCATGCCCCTCCCGCTCCCCTGTGAGCGCCTCCCTCTCCTCCTCTCTCCCCCACCGCGCCGTGCCCGCGCCCGTCGGCGCTCTCACGCGCCCTTGTGGTCGAGCCCCTCGCTCGCGCTCGTCCCCACCCGTCGCTGGCCGCGCCCAGTGCCCCGCCGTGCTCATCGCCCCGCTTCGCCCACACTCGGCGCCGCGGCCCACGTCCCTCACTCGCTCACCGTCGCCCGGGTTCTGCACCCGCTCCATGACCGGCGCCCCTCCCCGTGCGCGCCCACCGTGGCCGCCTCCCCCGTTCTGCTGCCCCTCGCCTTCGGCGCCCCGCCGCTCGCCCGGGCAGCGCACGCCCCCCCCCCCCCCGCTGCAGCCGCCCAACCGCCGGTGCCGCCGGCCACGCGCGCCCCTGGTGCCTCGTTCCACCGCACCCCCCTGCGGGCAAGCGCTCGTTCAGGTGCGCCTGCGGCCGCCCCGTTTCGCCAGCGCCCGAACCCGCTATGGCCCTTAGGGCCTATGACATGTGGGGCCTAGCCCCCAGAACGATTTATGTAAAAAAAGGAATTAAATAAATAAATAAATAATAGTAATAATTAATAAAATAAATAAATAAATAATAAAAATAATTCATAAAAATAAATAATAATAATAATAATAATAAATTAATAAAAATGTAATTAATAAAATTATTAATTAGTTAATTAATTAAGTTAATTAATCCTAATTAAATTAATCTAATTAATTAGTTAATTTAATTAAACAGTAATTATTTAGCTAAACCCTAATTAAGCTAAGAAGTGTATGACATGCGGGACCCACCCGTAGTTGACCCAGTCAAATGCACAGTTGACTGCTGACGTCAGCATGATGTCATGCTGACGTCGTATTTTACTGTTCTGGATAATGTTGAATAAATTAATTAAATAAATCCTAAAATGATTTAAATCTTTAAAAATTATATAAAATAATCCGTAGCTCGAATGGAAAAAACTTTGTATATGAAAGTTGCTCAGAACGACGAGACGAATCCGAATACGTAGTCCGTTTGTCAGCCACACGTCCCTAGCATAGTGAACCTGCAATATTTCACCTCCGGTTCATCTGTCCGAAAACGTGAAACACCGGGGATATTTTCCCGGATGTTTCCCTCCTTCGCCGGTATCGCTTACTACCGCGTTAGGGCATACCTAGCACCGCGTTTTGCCTCCTTATGTTTTGTGATGCTTTGTTTGCTCCGTATTTACTGTTTCTTCCCCCTCTCCTTCTCCGGTAGACTACGAGACCGACGCTGCTGCTACCCAGTTCGACTACGGAGTTGACGACCCCTCCTACTTGCCAGAGCAACCAGGCAAGCCCCCCCCTTGGTCACCAGATATCGCCTATTCTTCTCTATACTGCTTGCATTAGATTAGTGTAGCATGTTACTGCTTTCCGATATCCTATCCTGATGCATAGCCTATCATTGCTACTACTGTTGTTACCTGTACCTGCAATCCTACATGCTTAGTATAGGATGCTAGTTTCCATCAGTGGCCCTACATCCTTGTCCGTCTGCTGTGCTATACTATCGGGCCGTGATCACTTGGGCGGTGATCACGGGTGTATACTCATATACTAAATACATGACACCTGTGGTGACTAAAGTCGGGTCGGCTCGTAGGAGTACCCGCAAGTGGATCTTTGTGGCGGAGCGACAGGGCAGGTTGAGACCGCCTAGGTGAGAGGTGGGCCTGGCCCTGGTCGACGTTCGCGGTTACTTAACACGCTTAACGAGATCTTGGTATTTGATCTGAGTCTGGCCATTTGGTCTATATGCACTAGCCATCTACGCGGGAGTAGTTATGGGTATCCCGGCGTCGTGGTATCAGCCGAAGCTCTTTTGACGTCAGCGACGGAGCGGCGCGCGCCGGATTGGACCGGAACGCCACTAGGCTAGGTCTGCTTCCGGCCGCCCTCGCAACGTGCAGGTGTGCAATGGGCGATGGGCCCAGACCCCTGCGCGCATAGGATTTAGACCGGCGTGTTGACCTCTCTGTTGAGCCTAGGTGGGGCTGCGACGCGTTGATCTTACAAGGTCGGGCATGACCCAGAAAAGTGTGTCCGGCCAAATGGGATCGAGCGTGTTGGGTTATGTGGTGCACCCCTGCAGGGAAGTTTATCTATTCGAATAGCCGTGTCCCTCGGTAAAAGGACGACCCGGAGTTGTACCTTGACCTTATGACAACTAGAACCGGATACTGAATAAAATACACCCTTCCAAGTGCCAGATACAACCCGGTGATCGCTCTCTAACAGGGCGACGAGGAGGGGATCGCCGGGTAGGATTATGCTATGCGATGCTACTTGGAGGACTTCAATCTACTCTCTTCTACATGCTGCAAGATGGAGGCTGCCAGAAGCGTAGTCTTCGACAGGATTAGCTATCCCCCTCTTATTCTGGCATTCTGCAATTCAGTCCACTGATATGCCCCTTTACACATATATACATGCATATGTAGTGTAGCTCCTTGCTTGCGAGTACTTTGGATGAGTACTCACGGTTGCTTTTCTCCCTCTTTTCCCCTTTCTGTACCCGATTGTCGCAACCAGATGCTGGAGTCCAGGAGATAGAGATCCCGAGGATGATTCTACATGGAGTTCGGCTTCGAGGAGTAGTTAGGAGGTCCCAGGCAGGAGGCCTTGCCTTTTCGATCGTTGCTACTTTTGTGCTTGCCTTCTTAAGGCAAACTTGTTTAACTTATGTCTGTACTCAGATATTGTTGCTTCCGCTGACTCGTCTATGATCGAGCACTTGTATTCGAGCCCTCGAGGCCCCTGGCTTGTATTATGATGCTTGTATGACTTATTTATGTTTTAGAGTTGTGTTGTGATATCTTCCCATGAGTCCCTGATCTTGATCGTACACATTTGCGTGCATGATTAGTGTACGGTCAAATCGGGGGCGTCACAAGTTGGTATCAGAGCCGACTGCCTGTAGGAATCCCCCTTTCGAACTCCTTGGCCGAAGTCGAGTCTAGTCAGTGAAAACTGTTTTACTAACATGGTTGTGTGGCTTACGAGCCCACGTCGCCATTGGGTGGTAGTAGGATCTTTTATTCCTCAACCTATACTCTGGGACTCTGACATCTCTTCTATTCGGGTTAAATGAATTTTGCTAAATCTAACATTAGGATCTCATTATCACTTTCACCCGGAGAGCCCCTTATTACTGATGATCGTCTGCTGCACGTGAAGACCCTGAAGATACTCTCCGCTGATAACCCGAGAACTTGTGTTCATCGCTTTTGCAATTCCCTTTCATCGATAAACTCCTATGGATAACCACGTATACTCGCCACTCATACAATGTTTCCCAGTTGATCTTGTTATTACAAGATACCCCGCGCGTCGGCTTGCAACCCGGTCCCCGGCTTCCACGTCTACCCGCAGGGCTCCCGCCTCTCCGGGGAGTGCTCACCCGACGTGAGCGTGGTCGCGCCTTCCACGCCCGCGCCCGCGCCCATCGACCTCAACGCCACCCCGGTGGTCGGTGGCTCGTCGTCCGGCGGCACGAGGAAACGCGCGCGACAGACGCCGGCCGGCGGGCTCCCGGACGCCCGTAACCTGTTCGAGGAAATGCCGTCGCCGTCGACGAGGACTGCATGCAAAACCTCATCTTCGAGGGTGGTGCGCCGGGCGCTGGCTACGACCCCGATGAGACACAAAGCCAGGACTGCCGCGGGGCATTCATGTCGGCCGCTGGCTATGATCCCGATCAGGCGGCCTTCATGTGTGATCAGGTCGGCATCGACCTGGACGTCTTCCCCCTCGACCACGAGTTCCCGGAGGACTATGGGCTAGAGGAAGAGGACGAGTGCGACATCGAAGTGGAGCCTTTGTTCGAGGACGAGCTCGCCAACCAAGCCGCCGGTCCTAAGCCGAAGCGCAAGAGCAAGCGCACGAAGGCGTACACAGCTGCCGAGGACAAGCTTCTTTGCGAGTGTTGGCGAGACATTGGACAAGACCCAAAGACGGGCGCCGAGCAAAAGCATTCGACCTTTTGGACTCGTGTGCACCGAGAGTTTCATGAGCGTAAGAAGTTTCCACCTTACCAATTTGTGAGCACGCGCGGGTGGGTCTCCATTTCCAAGCGGTGGAGGGTGATCCAACAAGAGTGCAACAAGTTTTGCGCCACCCTTGAGAGCATCAAGGCCCGCCCCGTGAGCGGCATCAGCATGCAAGACATGGTATGATAGCAAGCAAGCCGCCCTCTTTTGTGTCATCAAGATCATCCTTTTACGTCTTCATTTGCTATCACTTGCCCATATGCTTGCATGAAAACATTTTGTAGGCATTTCAAGCTTTGGAGGCATTCAAGGTTCAACACAATGGCAAGTGCTTCAACCTCTCCCATCGCTATCGGGTCATCAAGGACGAAGAGAAATTCAAGGCACAATATGCCGCCCTCAAGGCACGTGGGGGGAAGAAAGTCGTGGAGGATGTTGGGGAGGGCGAGCCGGCACGGCCGAGGGGGAAGACCAACTCCAAGAGGGAGGACAAGCCAGATGTGGCCACCAACGCCTTGATCGCAAGCGTGGACGACATGATGAATAAGAAGGACTCAAGGGAGGAGGAGCGCCGGCGTTTCAAGGCGGAGCAAATGGATGCTTTCATGGAGATCCAAAGGAGGAGGCTTGATAAGCAAGCCAAGATGTTCGAGCTCGAGGCGGAGAAGCAAGCCAAGATGCTAGAGATCGAGGCCGCTAACGCCAAGACAAAGGCGAAAGAAGTGGCTCTTGCGAGCATGATGCCCGGGGTGGAGATCATGAAGGTGGATCTCAACACCGTGTCGCCAAGGAAGAGGCCGTGGTTCGAGAAGATGCAGGCCGACATGCTCAAGTTCGACGACGAGTGATCTATGGCGGCGAGGGCCATCTTTTTTGTATGTCGGCAGGTGTGCCGACATGACCACGGGAGCCGCGATGGCGTGGTCGAACTCAAGTCCCACCTTTTTTTGTGTGCTGGCATATGTGTCGGCCGGCTGGCGAGTGCGGCAGCATGAACTGTGGTATTTTCTGAAGCCGGCATGGTGCCGGCATGAGACATGGCCGCTGGCATGATCGGCCGCGGACCTTTTTATTTAAAAGTTGAATGCGGACATGAAATGGGTCGGCGCGTTGAGCGCATTGCCGACCCAAATGCAAAATTGGGCGGACGCCAGGCGGGCGGCCGATTCAAATAAACAAAAGGCGGACAAATGCGCAGTCCAAACGGTCTGCCAGTTGAAGTTGCTCTTAGGTCTTCCGTTCGAAATTCGTAGTACGAGATTGCTGCGATTCCAGCGGGCACGTGACCTTTGGGAGCCGAGGAAACAATGCCGTCAATACAGAACTGAATGCTACTGTACGTGTTAGGTGATGTCCCCACTCACTTGTAATCCATTCAACCCTCGACTGCTTGGCCATAGCTGCCTGTACTGGCCTGTAGCTGCTTTCGCAAGTTTCGGCAGCGACTTAGAGCTTGATTAGGATCTTCTAATTGGCCGCGTTGGTGCTTGGGCACAAGCTTTGTCTTGTCTCACCTACGTTGTTGCTGCATCCGCGGGTAAAAGTAGCACTCACTTGTTAATTAAGTAGTCACAGGATCCTGATCAAGTTGATTAAGCGAATGATGTTGGCGTTGAATTAACCAAGAAAGTTGGCAAAGTGGCGGGCATTTCCTCTAAAGCATCAACCCAACTACTTTCCTGACCTGCGCTGCACTGCACTGCCAGCGGTGAACAATCATGGTGCATGTTTCAGCTCGCACATGCACATGCATGGCGGGACAGAGAGAGAGAGAGAGGAACTTTTCCATTGGATGCTGTTGAGCCTTTGACCCTTTACTGATGCGTAACCACCATCCATCCCTAGCTGTTGCTGTAGCTGCTGCTTGCACTTGCAAAGGTTAACTAAGATCTGCGCTAGGGGAAAGAACCCATTATTCCATTGCCAAAGGGAAAGGTCGTAACGTTTGACAGGTTAAACTTTGTTTAGATCCCAGTTCATGTGATCTCAAGAGTTGTACTAGAATCTTTTCCAGAGTAGGACTGTCAAATACTACCTCTGGCGCTTCAGAATGGGCGAGTAAACTATGCCAAATTACAGGTGCTTCAGAATGGGCCAACTTTACTTAATGACACAAAGATGGCTCCCTGTTTGCTTAAAATATGCAAATGACATGGGAAGAAAAGTGTGCAGCAAAAGCGAGTATGCATCCTTTTCCTCAAAAGAACGATCATCATAAGGTTAAAATGTTATTCGTTAGGGCATGTACAATGGAAGCATCACCTTCCTAGTGCTTCATCTTTTCCACATAAGTAAAGATGGATGGAGCACTATTTAATCTGTCAAACACCCAACGCATGGAGCTGCCCCATCAGGCCAATGTATGACATATACATCCTCTTTTCCCTGTACTTCACGTGAACGTGGATGGCTGGCTCCCCTCATCTCTCTTGCTTTTGCCCACTCTCTCTTACTTTTGCCAGCCAAGAGCCTACTTCCTCTGCAGGATCCCGTCTTAGTCTGCAGGCTACAGGTTGAGCTGAGCTGGACAATTGCAAGTGACGTATAGCGCCGGGGCACCCGTCCACAGTGGAGCGTTGGCCATGCCCTTATCCACGGCGTCAACAAAAGGAGGTTATTCGCTCTCCGGTCAGTAAAAAAAATTGTAGCAAAACAGGACAAAAAAGTTTCCTTTTGGAAGGATGGACGAAATGTACTTCCTTTGATTTGATCCAAAATAAGTGTCGTGGTTTTAGTTCTCTTGTTTTGGATTGAATGGAGTAGTAAAACCAGCTAGTAAAAGAAATGCATGTATGTTTGTGTTTTCTGCATGGTAATACATGTCTCATTCATATTATAAAGATTAAAGTACAAGTCATGTAAAGACCGACATGACGAAACTGAAAAGACTCTCTTAGCATAGATTGAACGTTCAGATGATATCATTGATATGTGTCATCAAGTTAGTACCATGTTTTCTGCAACTAATTTGTTTACCATGCTTACTTGGATATTGCTCCCTGTAAACACATGTAAGGCGTATAGCCTGAATAGACTACTTGACTGAAAGGAAAAAAAGTTGAAAACTTATCCACAAATTTATAATGATAAATCTGCAGGGAAAAATAAAGAAAAGTAATAGATGTGTCATGGTCCAAAGGCTAAATAGTACTTCCTTTGTCTGGTTTATTGGTCCACTCGTATTTTATGTCAAAATTTAAACATGGATTTTACTAGTAAAATATAAGTTGTATGTCACAAAAATATATTGTTGGATTCGTATTCGAAAGAACTTTTCAAAGGTACTACTTTTGTGGATATAATTTATTTTTTGCTGTTAAATTTAAGTCCAATTTGACAGTGGACTAATAAACCCGGAAGGAGAGAGTAGTACATGCACTTACACCAAACTCTGTCTTTGAGCCGATGGGTTATGTGGACCTCATAGTTGATGCGGTACGGGTGTAGGTGGTAGTAATAACCCAATCTTGATGAGGTCAAGCCTTGCTGATCTTTTACCCTGTTTGACCAAATCATGGGAACCTGTTATTTTAAAGGTTGCTAATTTTAATGGTGTATGTTAGTGATTGCTAGCTTCAAAAATTTAGGCCATTTTTAGTGCTTCATGGTGTCCAGATACTAAGAGTGTCACATAGGCAAAAAACCGATGTGTCAAAGCAATCAAGAGAGACAGAGAGTACTTTGCTGACGCCTGGCGCAGAAAGCGAATGTGTCAAGCACACAAACTCACGCAAAATTCCTACCAACCAATGCATAGACGAGTTTAGTTGCTAAACAATAAATGAAGGAAGCTCAACTACAAAAACTAAGCCCCTATGCATTGGGCAGACTAGTTGCTAAGCCTTTTTTTCGTTAAGAAGTATCGATTGGCTAAATGGAATGCGGTTTGCCATCCCAAGGACCAATGAGGGTTGGGTATTCACGACCTTGCGGTTAAAAGCTCGGCCCTACTAGGCAAGTGGTTGTTTAAGCTACTTACGGAAGTTGGTGTATGGCAAACACTTCTCAGAAGTCTTAGGCGTTTTACAGTCTCTACGTGATTAAGTGCATTCCGCCTTTTTTCTACTTTCTGGATTTTGGACTTGTTTGGTTGTGGGCCAGTTATGCAGAGTCCGGGTGTAATATTTAAACTTTTTAAGTAATAAAGTACCATTTATCGAAAAACTTGTTAAACCTTTTAATGCACTTAACACCTCATCTAAGTACCAATGCATTGTAAGAGGTCTTAGCTAGGGAGTGATAGGTGGGCGGACTGACGACTGCATTGGGCAAACACGGTTAGCTAGCCCCACTTCCTAGACAGGTTCCTATGGGTCCAGATGTCATGGAATGCGCCCCTTGACATATAAGAGAGGAGCCCTATAATTTAGTGTCCTAAAATTAGTTTTAGTGAGAAGAGAGAATGTTTGGGGGCACTAGAAAAGTTTTTGGTTTTCCAACAGCCCTAAAACCGGTGCCCTAAATTTTGGAATTCTTATTCTTTACACCACAATTTCATACATATTCAAATAAACTATGTAATGATAATTATAACTTTGCAACATCACAACACACATGGTCAACAACAATCCAAATTCTTTGGTAGTGTAGTTTGCACCTCTCCCCTTTTGAGTTGCATCAACAAAGTCCTTTTCCATGTCAAGAATGTGTTCTTCTGACGATGCATATTCTTGATTTGGATTTTTTTGAGATGGATGTTCTTGAGATGCGACACAAGTGGATTGTAAAAAAGTTTCATCCACACTACATACGTCAAAATTGAAGAAAATACACATCACATCGCAATTGCATACAAAATTTATAAGCACACAAAAATCAATAGAAAATCTAGAAAAAAAAGTCTTTTTTAACCTTCCCATTATTTCACTAAGCATGTTGTGGACGTCAGTGGTTGTGGCGTGGGTGATGCCGACTCATCCTCGGCAACAGAAGGAGGAAGATGCCCTAGGTGGTGTCGGACGAGCCACTGTCGCCGTGGAAGGGATCAATGGTGGTGGGGTCGTCGCCGTTTGAAAGGATCAAGAGGTCGATTGGAGAGGGGTGAATAGAAGACTACACATTTTAAGCTTAACTTCCAATTTAGGGTAATGCGAATAAAGTGGGTATGCTATGCAATAAACTAGATAGCAAACCAGCAAGCATACAAGGCAAATACACTAGATAGTGCAGACCAATCTGTGGTTGGATGGTTAGGAGGACAGTGATATCCCCAACCCATCAGGGTTCAAGTCCTAAACTTGAGGCCGGTGCTCGCATCTTTCTGGATTTATTTCAGGCCTTCCGGCAATGTGCATTAAGTGGGAGGAGCCGTTCTCGTGGACTACGAAGACGTTTGTTGTGACTTCATCAATCTGAAGATGATGTGCCGACTCAGTCTCTCGAAGGTGCTCGTAGGGTAGGGTGTGTGTGCATGCGTTCATAGGGGTGAATGTATGTGCGCACGTATGAGCGTCTGCGTCTGTACTATGTTTCAAAAATCCACTAGATAGCAAGGGATAAGGGCATCTCCAACGCCGACCTTCAAACCGCTCGCAACAGTCCGGACCGTGTGGTCCAGACGTGTTGTGCCATCCAATGCGGTACGGACGCACTTTCTCTTGCAAACCGAAAACAAAAGTGGGGACCTGTGTTGGCGTCCGGGCAGCACCCACGCTCGCTTCTGACCATCTTGGCCTACCCAAACCCCCTCCTCCCTCGCTCGCGTTCCCGCTCGGCGCCAGTTGCCCGCATTCATGGCGTTGTGGAGCGTCCGCTCCACATTGAAGCCGGTCCAGAGCGGACGCAACCTCTCACTGCCTCCACCATTGAAATGACGCGCCAGCCGAGGGCACCGCCCGCGACGCGTCCCCGATGCCCGCACCTGATCAATGTCGGAGACGCGTTACTGGACAGGATGGATATGTACTACGCCTGTTTAATGCCCCGTCCATTCGTATGTCATCATTAAGAAGGCTCGCCGGTCGAGAAATCCACTCCGGCGTCGTGCATTGACACACCCCGACATATGGCCTGTGACGCCCCTGATTCAATCGTACACTAATCATACACGCAAATGTGTACGATCAAGATCAGGGACTCACGGGAAGATTGTTGGAACACGCGGTACGCTACGCTAGCGCCAAATAAAATTTTCTACCGTGCACCCAAGATCATGCTGCTGGAAATAGATCACGGGGTCGGGTTTACCACTAGACGCGCAGTCACCACAGCGGAAGTAGAGTTGGTGATGCGTGTAGCCGATCTCCCGGGCCGTCTCCTCCTCGCGTTGCCGATCTCCCGCGAACAGCGAAGACCCGCGAACGGTGATCTCCCGCGAATGGCACCTCGCGGTTCCCTCGGACGGTTCGTCCAAGCACTGCAGATGCGATGCCTCCAAGGTATCCACACGTACGGGGAGCAGCGTCGAGCGGCGAACTGCTAGGTCCGGTCGCGCGGCATGGGCATGGGGAGTGGCGGTGGCTAACCAGGGTTCAATCCGATCAACCCTAAGTGGTGTGCCCACTCCCCTTTATATAGACCTCCGAGGTGGGCTCAACACTTGAGCCCACTAGGAGTCCACATCCATTTTCCACTCAGATCCAACCCGGATGGGCTGCAGCCCCTTAAGCGTGTGACCCTATAGGTTCACGTACACATGGACACGACCAGAGTCGATAGTTGGTAGCGGCTCCTAGCAGAACGTGCCAACTCCCATGTGGGCGTAAAGTCGTTTGACGAACCTCAACAATGTGGCATATGCAACATTCCTTTTGCCTCACGATATTTGTTGTCGAGCTCAAGGCGAGTACTTGTCACCCTTGTGTTAGCTCGACCTCTCTTCTCGAAACCATGATACAGATTCCTGAACTGGGTTAACACTTAACCCAAGTCGCATGGCCATGCTTTTCGAATCTGATCACTCGAGAGGGCCCAGAGAATATCTCTCCAAATAGGAGGGGCAAATTCCATCTTGGTCAACCATGTCTCGCGGCATGTCTCACGACTCACCTGAAAGCTACCTTTATAACTACCCAGTTACGGAGTAGCGTTTGATAGACCCTAAGTGAGTCGATCCTCATCCCGAGAACATGCGAGGACCTCAGGTCTAGGACATGGCATAGACATTGCACTTGAGACTAACACATGACTATATCTCGCTGCGTCTCAAGGTGGGTCTGTCCGGCTCGGTGATCTGCATCCCCGAGCCCATACTATCGGTTTAGCATCTCCATGCACATGACTTGTGAAACATAGTCATCAACCGAGTCGTATACTAGTCAAGGATATGTGTCCGCATAACCTTATCAACTAGGGACCATTAAAACAATCATCATACAATACATAGTTCCACAAACAAGTCACATACTTATTGATACATATCATTGATTATGTTCAAGGACAATACAAAGGACTCATGAATACATATGGAAATATCATCATCACATGATTGCCTCTAGGGCATATCTCCAACAGTCTCCCACTTGCACTAGAGTCAATCATTTAGGCATCGTATGCCCATGGAGCTCATGTGCGCCTCATGCTTCAGACATGGGAGAGGCTTCGTCAATGGATCAACAACATTTGCATCCGTGTGTACCTTGCATATGTTTACATCACCTCTTTCGACAATGTCGCGAATAAGGTTAAAACGCCTGAGTATGTGTTGGGTTTTATGATGGTTCCGTGGTTCCTTGACTTGTGCAATGGCACCACTATTATCACAATAGAGGTCCAATGGATTAGACGCGCCCTCAACCACACCAAGATCAGAAATAAAATTCTTCACCCAAACACCTTCTTCTGCAGCTTCAGAAGCCGCGATGTACTCGGCCTCTGTTGTAGAATCAGCTACCGTATCTTGCTTGGAGCTCCTCCAGCTCACTGCTCCTCCGTTCAGAATGAACACAAACCTAGATTGCGATCGACTATCATCCCTATCTGTTTGGAAACTAGCATCAGTGTAACTATTTACAACGAGCTCATCCTCACCTCCATAAACCAGGAACATATCCTTAGTCCTTCTCAAGTACTTAAGGATATTCTTAACCGTTGTCCAGTGACTCTCCCCTGGATCAGCCTGGTATCTGCCCACCACGCTAAGAGCAAAACTAACATCGGGACGAGTACATACCATAGCATACATGATGGACCCAACAGCCGAAGCATACAGAATCCCATCCATGCGTCTTCGCTCATTAGGAGTCGTAGGACTCTGAGTCTTGCTAAGACTAATGCCATGTGACATGGGCAAGAAACCTTTCTTGGCATCTTGCATGTTGAACCGCTTCAACACCTTGTCAATATACGCACTCTGGCTTAATCCAATAAGCCTTCTCGATCTATCTCTATAGATCTTGATTCCCAAAATGTAAGCTGCTTCTCCCAAGTCCTTCATAGAAAAACTATTTTTCAATGAGTCCTTGACAGATTCAAGCATTTGAACATCATTTCCAATCAATAATATGTCATCCACATATAAGATCAGAAATGCAACTGAGCTCCCACTGACCTTCTTGAATACACAATGATCACGGTCATTCTTGATGAATCCAAACTCTTTGACAGCTTCATTAAAACGAATGTTCCAATTCCGAGATGCTTGCCTTAATCCATAAATGGATCTCTAAAGCTTGCATACCATGCTAGACTTCTTTGGATCAACAAAACCCTCGGGTTGTGTCATATACACATCCTCGGTTAAATTTCCATTAAGGAAAGCCGTTTTGACATCCATCTGCCATATTTCATAGTCGAAATATGCCGCTATAGCAAGAATGATCCGAATTGATTTAGGCGTCGCTACCGGTGAGTAAGTCTCATCGTAGTCAACTCCTTGAACTTGTCGATATCCTTTAGCAACAAGTCGAGCCTTATGGACTGTGACATTTCCGTCCATATCAGTTTTCTTCTTAAAGATCCACTTGCACTCAATGGCTCGAACGCCATCTGGCAGATCAACCAAGTTCCAAACTTGATTGTCATCCATGGACTTTAATTCGGATCTCATGGCCTCAAGCCATAACTCGGAATCAGGGCTCTCCATCGCTTCCGCATACGTAGTCGGCTCGTTGTTCTCCAAGAACAACACATTGCAGTCATGCAAATTGCGTAACCTTTCCGACCTCCGTGGAACCGGTGTCGACTCCACTACGGGTTCCCTGACTAACTCCGGTGTGACAGTATCACCTACCGGAACGTCCCCGTGTGGTTCTCGAATTTCTTCTAGTCGGACCGTCCTCCCACCAGCCTTCCGATTGAGAAACTCTTTCTCAAGGAAAACTCCATGTCGAGCGACAAACACTTTGCCCTCTTCACGGTTGGAGAAGTAATATCCCAAGGTTTCCCTTGGATATCCCACGAATATGCACTTGTCCGATTTGGGTGTGAGCTTACCCAACTGGAGTCGCTTGACATATGCTTCACAGCCCCAAATTTTCAGAAAAGACAAACTGTGACTCTTCGCAGTCCATATCTCATATGGTGTATTATCTACGGACTTAGATGGTACCCTGTTTAGTGTGAAAGCTGCAGTTTCTAGAGCGTATCCCCAAAATGACAAGGGTAAATCCGAGTGACTCATCATCGATCGGACCATGTCCAACAGGGTCCGATTCCTCCGTTCTGACGCACCATTTCTCTGTGGCGTACCCGGAGGAGTCAGTTGTGGAACTATTCCACGATTCTTCAGATGATCATCAACTCCTGGATCATATACTCACCGCCACGATCAGATCGTAGAAGTTTGATTTTCTTGATATCCTGCTCTGCCACTTTGAGCATCCCATGCAATTCAGTGAGCTTCTTTTCCATCCCGTGCATATGGTAGTTCGAGATGAACGGCCCATAGCTGTCCGGAAGAGAACCCAGAATTGTATCTATGGACAACTCATCCCCAAGTGGGAAGCCCAGCCTATCCAGAGCTTGCATGTACCCGATCATCTTGATCACATGCGGGCTCAGTGGATCACCCTCTTTCAGCTTACAATCCATCAAGGATCGCCAGACGTTGAACCTTTCGGTCCTAGCCTGCATTTGAAACATGCTCTTAAGGTTCTCGATCATATCGAAAGCCTCAATATTTTCGAACTGCTGCTGCAGATCGGGCTCCATGGAAGCCAGCATGAGACAGCTGATCTAGTTTGATTCATCAACGAGTTTCTGGTAGGCATTTCTGGCTGTGGCATTAACATTATCGGCAGGTTCCTCTGGAAGCGGATTCTTTAGAACTTGTTCCTTTTTCTCATGCCTAAGAACAATTCTCAGGTTTCTATACCAGGTGGTAAAGTTTGTTCCATTCAATTTATCTTTTTCTAGGATCGATTTCAATGCAAAAGGGGTAACTTGAGCAGGTGGTGCCATTGATCTACAACAGAAATATGCAAAACACTAAGAAATGTATTCATGAAGAGTAATTCATATTAAACATTTTAATAAGATCATTACTCCCACTAAAATCAACATCCCTCGGTTGATACTTAGTGATTCAAGATCCAAGATCAACATGTCAACTAGTGAGCTTTTGCATCACCGCTAGAGGACAAGATCACTCGGTAAGCAACTCTTGCTAATCGTATCTCCATACAACTCTTGTTGTTGGGGACATCTCATGCCTCGCCAACTCCTATGCCTCGTAGCCCAAAACTATTTTGATAGCCACGACAAGTCAACCAATGCTCCGCGTGTAAGTGTCCGACACAAACCCATCACTTCGAGGAGATCTAGTGGCACCCTAATTTCACAGGCCCGCCACTAAATATACTTGACATGTGAAGGTGCAGCAATTGGGGAGGCATTTATACTTGACATTCTTTGAGGGATCACCCTACTTAAAACATCTACCATGCAAAAGGAAGGATGCATAAAAGGGATAAACTTTCACAGGCAGTTTATGTATGTGTGATATGGTATAGCCCCTTTTCACAGCGCGTAGTGATCTCCATCACCACGTGCGCAGTCTGCCCATGCATGGTTGTCCTCGTGGTGATCTCCATCTCCACGCCATGGTGTCAACTGCCAAGTGTTACACAAGATACTATGCTATTAAAAACGAATAGCTACTGAAAGTAAATTACATTACATGGCTTCTCATGTTGACACGCAGGTCATTAATACAATAATGGGACAACCATATGGCTTCTGCCCGTTGCCGCACTCACGACACACAGGTCATGAAACAATAATATACAAGCAACATACATGGGCTATACCAAATCACAGTCATTCCCTGCAAAAACGAGTCAGACGTTCTACGGCCGAAGATAAAACCTCCTGAAACTCTATCTTCCAAGCGGATTTTGGCCTAGCCAGAAGCGCCGAAATCCTATTCCGGCATTTCGCCGCTAATCCAAGTTTTCGTTAGCTTCAGTTTGACAGGTCGTGGAGCAAAATCGGAGTTTGTATGCAAAAGTTACAACCGTTTTACCCAGACCGCTCCAACAGATTTCAGCACCGCGGAAATCACATTTCCAAGGTGTTGATCTATGTTCCGATTCGATCAATCTCATTGATCTTCGCGTGCTGCATCCGGATTTATGTTCCACTGTCTACCCCGATGGCGAACAACCGACCGGTAGGGGTAAGTCGTGTCACAACCTCTGCATCACGATCACGGAAACAAGATCACGAAACCAACCTTCAACACTGACATGCGCGACCGATCTCATCGACCCGCACCTGAACCGATCTACATATCTCATATGCATATCATCGAATCTATTGCCACACAGCGGAGGCTCTGATACCACTGTTGGAACACGCGGTACGCTATGCTAGCGCCAAATAAAATTTTCTACCGCGCACCCAAGATCATGCTGCTGGAAATAGATCACGGGGACGGGTTTACCACTAGACGCGTAGTCACCACAGCGGAAGTAGAGTTGGTGATGCGTGTAGCCGATCTCCCGGGCCGTCTCCTCCTCGCATTGCCGATCTCCCGTGAACAGCGAAGACCCGTGAACGGTGATCTCCCGTGAACGGCACCTCGCGGTTCCCTCGAATGGTTCGTCCAAGCACCGCAGATGCGATGCCTCCAAGGTATCCACACGTACGGGGAGCAGCATCGAGCGGCGGACTGCTAGGTCCGGTCGTGCGGCATGGGCATGGGGAGTGGCGGTGGCTAACCAGGGTTCAATCCGATCAACCCTAAGTGGTGTGCCCACTCCCCTTTATATAGACCTCTGAGGTGGGCTCAACACTTGAGCCCACTAGGAGTCCACATCCATTTTCCACTCAGATCCAATCCGAAGGGGCTGCAGCCCCTTAAGTGTGCGACCCTATAGGTTCACGTACACATGGACACGACCAGAGTCGATAGTTGGTAGCGGCTCCTAGTAGAACGTGCCAACTCCCATGTGGGCATAAAGTCGTTTGACGAACCTCAACAATGTGGCATATGCAACATTCCTTTTGCCTCACGATATTTGTTGTCGAACTCAAGGCGAGTACTTGTCACCCTTGTGTTAGCTCGACCTCTCTTCTCGAAACCATGATACAGATTCCCGAACTGGGTTAACACTTAACCCAAGTCGCATGGCCATGCTTTCCGAATCTGATCACTCGAGAGGGCCCAGAGAATATCTCTCCAAATAGGAGGGGCAAATTCCATCTTGGTCAACCATGTCTCGCGGCATGTCTCACGACTCACCTGAAGGCTACCTTTATAACTACCCAGTTACGGAGTAGCGTTTGATAGACCCTAAGTGAGTCGATCCTCATCCCGAGAACATGCGAGGACCTCAGGTCTAGGACATGGCATAGACATTGCACTTGAGACTAACAGATGACTATATCTCGCTGCGTCTCAAAGTGGGTCTGTCCGGCTCGGTGATCTCCATCCCCGAGCCCATACTATCGGTTTAGCATCTCCATGCACATGACTTGTGAAACATAGTCATCAACCGAGTCGTATACTAGTCAAGGATATGTGTCCGCATAACCTTATCAACTAGGGACCATTAAAACAATCATCATACAATACATAGTTCCACAAACAAGTCACATACTTATCGATACATATCATTGATGATGTTCAAGGACAATACAAAGGACTCATGAATACATATGGAAATATCATCATCACATGATTGCCTCTAGGGCATATCTCCAACAAAGATATCACAACACAACTCTAGACACAAATAAAAATAATACAAGCTTTATATTACAAGCCAGGGGCCTCGAGGGCTCAAATACAAGCTCGATACAGAAACGTCAGCGGAAGCAACAATATCTGAGTACAGAAATAAGGTTAGACAAGACTGCCTTAAGAAGGCAAGCACAAAAGCAACAACGACCGAAGAGGCAAGGCCTCCTGCCTGGGACCTCCTAACTACTCCTGGTCGTCGACGGTCTCCAAGTAGCAGTATCCGTCAGCGGTGGCATCTAGCTCCAGGGATCCACCATCTGGTTGCATCAACCGAAAAGAAGAAGGAAGGAGGAAAAGGGGGAGCAAAGCAACCGTGAGTACTCATCCAAAGTACTCGCAAGCATCAGATCTATACTAAGTATGCATTGGTATCAAAGGAAGGGATGTATCTATGGACTGGACTGCAGAATGCCAGAATAGAGGGGAAGGCCTAGCCTATCAAAGACTAGCATCTTCAAGCAGCTCCAAGCATCTTGCAGCATGTAGAAGAGTAAAGAATAGCAGTTTATATTTAACAAGCATGTTGTAAAATTAACGCCCAGAGATCCTTCCTCGACTCCCTACGAGAAAGCAATCTCGGAGCCACATATCCATCACATGTCTCAAGTATCCATTTATAGTTATATAAGATCCGGATACAAGTCTGAACGTCCATTACCGTGGACACGGTATTCGAATATATATCTTCCCTGCAGGGGTGCACCACGTTACCCAACACGCTCGATCACTCTGGCTGGACACACCTTTCTGGGGTCAATGCCCGGCCTCGGAAGATCAACACGTCGCAGCCCTACCTAGGCTCAGCAGAGAGGTTCCCGCCGGTCTACATCCTAAGCACTCCGGGGTCTGGGCCCATCGCCCGTTGCACTCCGGGTCGTTGTGTGCAGGGTGGATACCAGCACCACCCGTGTAGTGGATGGCACGATCCGACTGTGCCACAATGTTGAACTGGACATCTGACAAAGCTTCGGCTGATACCACGACGTCGAGGCCCATATATATTCTCACGTGGTGGTTAGTGCGTAAAGGCCAAAGGCCAACTCAGAACAAATACCCAAACCTGTTAGTGCATTGGGGGCTCGCGAAGACGAGCAGAGACTCACGATAATGTGACCCCATCGCCCCGTCTCATGGACTTACGGCAAGGGCCCAGACTGCCCGGCCGTGCCACGTAGAAATCTCGCGGGTGCTCTACGGGCCTGCCCGACTTTCACATCAACTCGTGGGTACCCCTCAGGGCCGACCCGACTTCAACAATGGTCTCAAGTAAATTCAAGGTAACCGTGTGTCCAAACATCAAGGGGAAAACCCGAGGAATCACCCACGGAGGATTCCACTCGATGCAATCATCAAGGTGAACGTAAGAGGATCCACCCTCGAGGTTCACACTTGAGGTGTTGCACGACAGAGCCGTATGGGAATGGTGAAAGAGGAACCACCCTTGTTGACCACGACTGAATAGCTACAGTACAGAATTATCATCAGGAGTGCGTTATGAGGGATCACTCGATAGTAGCTCGGAGGGGAAAAACATCCAGGAATGTTTTCCCGGAGTTAGGCATTTTCGGACAGACAAACCGGAGGGGAAAAGTTCGATGTTAGATATGCTAGGGGCATGTGACAGATGAACGGAGAGTGTATTCTGATTCATCTCGTCGTTCTGAGCAACTTTCATGTATAAAACTTTTTCATCCGAGTTACAGATTATTTTCTACGTTTTTCAAAGATCTCAAATATTTAAACAATATTCTGAATTTGTTATTAATTCAAAATTAAATAGCTAAAATGCTATGTGCACCCAGATCTGTGTACACAAAGGTGTACCAGAGGGTGACATGCGGGTCCAGGGGGTCCCAGTTGACCAGTCAACATTTGACTGGTCAACAGGGGGTGGGGCCCACCTGTAATTGACTGTTCTAACTAACTACAGATTTAACTAACTAATATAGTTCATTAGGTTAATTAAGATTAATCAATTATGTTAATTAAGCATTTAACTAATTAATTAATTATTTTTATAATATATTTTTTAGGGCCATTTGCATTTCTGTCCCTAACTCGAACCACCTAATCAGATATATCCCTAATTCGAAAGCCTGCTAAAAAATGCCCCTTCGTCGTTAGGTGCCCTTACAGAAATGCCCTTCTGCGCCGTTACCGTCCGGTCAAAGAGCTTTGACCGTCCTAAAAAAATAGCAAAAACAATTCTAAAAAATCTAAAATTTTGTGAGATCAAAATTACTCATGTGCGCAAGGTGTGTGCAAATTTTCTTGCTATTTAGACATTCCAGGAGCTCGTGGCGAGGAAAAACAGTTAATCTGTACTCTTGTCAACAGAAAATTCAAAAAAATATGGAATTTTTTGGCATCAAAGAGGCTTGGCTGGACAAGGTGCTTGCATGTTTTTGTGATTAAATGACATGCGAGGAGCTCTAGCAAAAAAAATAGTCATTTTTTCCAAAGTTTTTTCCTGAGCCAAATTTTGTATTTTTATTCTCCACGAGCTCCTACAGTGTCCAAACACAACAAAAATTTGCACGCACCTTGCAGACCCGAGCCTCTTTGATGCCAAAATTTTTCATATTTTTTTGAATTTTCTTGCAATTGTTTTGAATTTACTGTTCACAAGCATATATATTTACTGTTTTCTATTTGCCACGACCTCCTGGAATGTCCAAACAACACGAAAATTTGCACGCATCTTGTGAGTCTGAGTATCTTCGATCCCACAAAATTTCAGTTTTTTTAGATTTATTTTGCTATTTTTTTCAGGACGGTCAAAGCCCTTTGACCGGACGGTAACGGTGCAGAAGAGCATTTATGTAAGCGCACCTAACGGCGGAGGGGCATTTTTGAGCAGGCTTTCGAATTAGGGGAAAATGTGAGTAGTGAGTTCGAGTTAGGGACACAGATGTAAAAGACCCTTTTTAGAAAAATCTTTTTTTCTTTTCTTTTTTTAAATGTTGTGGGGCCAGGCCCCACGTGCAGTGGCACAGAGGCCAGCCGGGGCGAGCGCTATCGGGTGCGGGCGCCCGCGCACCCGCACTGGAGCGACAAAGGGCGCCGGCGGGGGGGCGTGGCCGCAGCGCGGCCAGGGGAGGGCGCCGGACGTGGCGAGGTGGCCAGCCAGCAAGCGGAGGGGGAGAGTGGGTCGCGGCTGGAGCGCAGGCGGCCAGCGCGGTGGGGGGAGGGGGTTGTAGCCGGGCGGCGGTAGCGGGCGACGTGGCTGCGAGGGAAGCGGCTGGGCGGGCGACAGAGGGGCGGCCGGTGCGGTCAGACGCGGAGGGGCGCGCGCCCGCGGACGGAGTGGGTCGTGACCGTCGCGCGACTAGGCGGCAACGGGGTCGTGCGGGGCAGCTGCGCGAGGGCTGTGGCCGGAGGCATGTCCGGCCACGAGCGGCGGGGCTCAACGAGCAAAATCAGCAGCGGCAACATCAGCAAATAGCCACAGCAACTGGGCACAGCAGCAAGCGGAGGCGGCAAGCAGCTGTACAGCAGAGCAGTCGAGTGCCGCACCGTCGGGAGCGACGCCGGGCACGCGGCCGCGGGACAGAGGAGGGCCACGACCAGCGAGCAAAGGGGGGTGGCTAGGGAGCGTGCGTGCAAGCTACGAGTTCCTACGGCGTCGAGGAGCACGACCGAGGACTCGGTCGAGCTCAACGTCGACCGAAACAACGGCGACGAGCGGAGCGGCGAAGACAACCTACGGCCATGGTGGCTAGCGGGGCTACGGGGATGAAAGGAGCAGGGAAGAGGGGGAAGACGTGCGGTGCTCACCGGGGAGGCGCACGATGGCCCGGTGGGGGGCTTAATAGCCGCAGTGGGTGCCGGTGTTGAAGAAGATGATGGCGAGCCGAGGAAGAAGACGATCCGGGGCGGAGGCGTAGGCGGTCCCCGGCGTCTTGGGGCTCGTCGATGAGGCGTAGTCGACGCCGGCGGAGCGAGGGGGCCTGGTGGCGCAGCATGGCGCAGCGTAGGGCGGACGGTGGCCACGGCGGTTACTCCTACGGCGGCGGCATGGCGATGGAGGTGCTCGGTGCGATGGAGGAAAAGGGGATCTGGGTGAGAGGGAGGAGGAGAGGGAGGCAGAGGGCGAGGTGAGTGGGGAGAGTGGGGACCGAGGAGGCGGGGAGCGGCGTCCTTATCCCTCCCCGTTGGCGTGGCAACGTGGGGAGGTGCGCCCGGTTCGACGGGGACGAACGGGAGCGCCTCGGTCGGCTGTACAGGGAAAGGAGGCGACCGATGGAGTTAGGTGGGCTGGTTGGGTGGGAGTGGACCGAGGCCCAGGGGAGCCAGGGGGTTTTCTATTCCCTTATTTCTTTGTTTTGTTTTTATTTTTTTGTATTTTCTTTTAACAATAACCCATCTTGGTACAATGTGTGGCTGGTCTAAAAAAAAGCAGTATGCCATATACCTCACTGCCGCAAAAATGTTTAGGGAGTGTTTGGAATTAGTTTGGGATTTTCATAAACTAGAAAAGGATTTAAATGATGTATTGGTCACTGTTTTAATTAGGTTAAGGCATTTAACCACTTTATAAAAATGTTGGCTCACCTCCAATATTACTTATGAATTATTTTTCACCGCTTGTACTTTTTTGTTTCGACATTGGAAAACTTGAAATTTTGACTTTATTTTAAATTTGAATTTGGACCGATTTCGAACCAACGTGAGCTTAACAACAGTAATCACGATGACCTGGCACCATTAACAGGGGATTACTATAGCTTAATTATCCGGGCGTCACAATTCTCCTCCACTACAAGAAATCTCGTCCCGAGATTTTAGGAGGTAGACGGAAACAAAACGGGGTATTCATCTCGAAGACGATCCTCAAGTTCCCAAGTGGCTTCATCTTCAGAAGGATTTGGCCACTGAAATTTTTAGAAATTTGATAGCCCACTGACGGGTGCGACGTTCAGTTTGAACGAGAACGCGAATCGGATGCTCTCTCTAAGTGAGATCATCTTGCATGGGTTGAGCTTTATAAGCCATGTGGTTGTTGCAATAAGACTTGCGACTCAGGGCATTGGCTATTACAAAACCCTTGCCAGGGGTATAAGAAATACCATAGTCATAGTCTATGATTGTTTCCATGCATCGCTGCTGACGGAGATCCAGATCTAGCTGAGTAAACAATTACTTCAGACTTTGACGATTGGTGAAGATCTAGCAACGAGTACCAAAAAAGGAAATGCAGCCACAACTTCAGTGCAAACTTAACTGCAACGGGTTCAAGGTCATGGACTGGCTAGTTCTTTTGGAAATTCATCTTGAAATTCACAAACGACTGGAGCGTTTTCGGTTCTCACAAGAGGAGAAGCGTTTCACGCATTCAAGGAATAAATCTGTGCTTCGGCATTTCAAACAAGATGAGCATGGTAGCTTACTATCTCACTTGAAGGATGTAATAGATGGGCGGTTTTTAGTGGCGCAAATGATAAAAGTGGTATGTGTTTTCAACCATTCCATTCCCAGAATGAGGTCGGTATTGGATGACTTCAAAACAATGGGGAAACATGGAATTCCAGCCCTTCAATTCCAACGGAGACGTTGTGACTAACCATGGTGGTTCGACATTGGTCTGCGGAATGTAGCTTGGAATTCCGGCCAAGTGATGGCGGTTTCAACAGGTAAGGAATGCTTGTGGCTGTCCCACCATTGAGCAGCGGGACCTTTCAGGTAGTAAGCCGCGAATGTGACATAGTTGGCAGGGGCTACCTCAGTAGAGTTCAACTCAAAAGTGATGTCGTGGAGCCAATCATCAGCATCAAGGGGCAGAGTTGAGTTGTGGTAGATGACAGGGTTGAGGCGCCCAAAGTATTGCAGTATTACTGGGGCTGGTTGCTGGTTCATAGTGGGACGAGGGAACTAAGCCATGACTCAGTCCATGATCTGGCGATTCAGCATCAAACTCCTGTATCATTCCGGCCATGTATTCGGGCGGTGGTGGATTGTCGCCACCATGGCCACGATCAACGGGTCTAAGTATCCTGCTTAGATGCAACAGGGTGTAGTTTAGCAAGGGGTGGAGCAAGTGTAAGGAGTCATTCATGCTGAAATCTGAACAATGAGCAAAGGCGCAGTATGTACAATGCAGTAGTCATTGGAGACATACCGATACATATGTGGGGCCAATTGCATGTTGTTCATATGAGTTCAGAAAAGAGAAGCATCCAGACATACTAGGCGGCACGTATGCACGCGATGGAGGGATTCAACAACGGGGCATAGCAAAGGCTACATCAACGTCGAAGATAACCACTAGAGTGAGGGATTTGCAAGTGACGACACAGGGTGCCCTCGATATGAGGATCCTGCAGTCAGTGTCCATTATGAAGCAGAACTTGGCCCTCAATTCGAGAAAGGGTTAATACAAACCTCCGGGTGGATGTGATCACGAGATCCTAATGTTTAGTTAGCAAAAATCATTTAACCTGAATAGAAGATAGATCAGAGTCCCAGAGTATAGACGAGGAGTAAAAGATTCTAACACCACCCAATGGCGACGTGGGCCCGTAAGCCATACAGCCATGTTAGTCAAACAGTTTTTTCAAAAACTAGACTCAACTTCGGCCAAGAAGTTGGAAAGGGGGGTCCTACAGGCAGTCGGCTCTGATACCAACTTGTGACGCCCCCGATTTAACACTAATCATACACGCAAATGTGTACGATCAAGATCAGGGACTCACGGGAAGATATCACAACACAACTCTAGACACAAATAAAAATAATACAAGCTTTATATTACAAGCCAAGGGCCTCGAGGGCTCGAATACAAGCTCGATACAGAAACGTCAGCGAAAGCAACAATATCTGAGTACAGACATAAGGTTAGACAAGACTGCCTTAAGAAGGCAAGCACAAAAGCAACAACGATCGAAGAGGCAAGGCCTCCTGCCTGGGACCTCCTAACTACTCCTGGTCGTCGGCGGTCTCCAAGTAGCAGTATCCATCAGCGGTGGCATCTAGCTCCAAGGATCCACCATCTGGTTGCATCAACCGAAAAGAAGAAGGAAGGGGGGAAAGGGGGAGCAAAGCAACCGTGAGTACTCATCCAAAGTACTCGCAAGCATCAGATCTATACTAAGTATGCATTGGTATCAAAGGAAGGGCTGTATCTGTGGACTGAACTGCAGAATGCCAGAATAGAGGGGAAGGCCTAGCCTATCAAAGACTAGCATCTTCAAGCAGCTCCAAGCATCTTGCAGCATGTAGAAGAGTAAAGAATAGCAGTTTATATTTAACAAGCATGTTGTAACATTAACGCTCAGAGATCCTTCCATGACTCCCTACGAGAAAGCAATCTCGGAGCCACATATCCATCACATGTCTCAAGTATCCATTTATAGTTATATAAGATCCGGATACAAGTCTGAACGTCCATTACCGTGGACACGGTATTCGAATATATATCTTCCCTGCAGAGGTGCACCACGTTACCCAACATGCTCGATCACTCTGGCCGGACATACCTTTCTGGGGTCAATGCGCGGCCTCGGAAGATCAACACGTCGCAGCCCTACCTAGGCTCAGTAGAGAGGTCCCCGCCGGTCTACATCCTATCACTCCGGGGTCTGGGCCCATCGCCCGTTGCACTCCGGGTCGTTGTGTGCAGGGTGGATACCAGCACCACCCGTGTAGTGGATGGCACGATCCGACCGTGCCACAATGCTGAACTGGACATCTGACAAAGCTTCGGCTGATACCACGACGTCAAGGCCCATATCTATTCTTGCGTGGTGGTTAGTGCGTAAAGGCCAAAGGCCAACTCGGAACAAATACCCAAACCAGTTAGTGCATTGGGGGCTCGCGGAGACGACCAGAGACTCACGATAATGTGACCCCGTCGCCCCGTCTCATGGACTTACGGCAAGGGCCCAGACTGCCCGGCCGTGCCACGTAGAAATCTCGCGGGTGCTCTACAGGCCCGCCCGACTTTCACATCAACTCGCGGGTACCCCTCAGGGCCGACCCGACTTCAACAATGGTCTCAAGTCGGGCGACAGAGGGGCGGCCGGCGTGGTCGGGCGCGGCGGGGCGCGCGCCCGCGGACGGACTGGGTCATGGCCGTCGAGCGACTAGGCGACAACGGGGTCGTGCGGGGCAGTAGCGCGGGAGCAGTGGCCGGGGTCCGGCCACGAGCGGCGGGGCTCAATGAGCAAAATCAGCAGCGGCAACATTAGCAAATAGCCACAGCAACTGGGCGCAGCAGCAGGCGGAGGCGGCAAGCAGCTGCAGAGCAGAGCGGGCGAGTGCGACACCGTCGGGAGCGACGGCGGCGCGTGGCCGCGGGACAGAGGAGGGCCACGGCCAGCGATCACCGGGGGTGGCTAGGGAGCGTGCGTGCAAGCAACGAGTTCCTACGGCGTCGAGGAGCACGACTGAGGACTCGATCGAGCTGAAGGAAATATGCCCTATAGGCAATAATAAAGTTATTATTTATTTCCTTATTTCATGATAAATGTTTATTATTCATGCTAGAATTGTATTAACCGGAAACATGATACATGTGTGAATACATAGACAAACAGAGTGTCACTAGTATGCCTCTACTTGACTAGCTCGTTGATCAAAGATGGTTATGTTTCCTAGCCATAGACATGAGTTGTCATTTGATCAACGGGATCACATCATTAGGAGAATGATGTGATTGACTTGACCCATTCCGTTAGCTTAGCACTCGATCGTTTAGTATGTTGCTATTGCTTTCTTCATGACTTATACATGTTCCTATGACTATGAGATTATGCAACTCCCGTTTACCGGAGGAACACTTTGTGTGCTACCAAACGTCACAACGTAACTGGGTGATTATAAAGGTGCTCTACAGGTGTCTCCAAAGGTACTTGTTGGGTTGGCGTATTTCGAGATTAGGATTTGTCACTCCGATTGTCGGAGAGGTATCTCTGGGCCCACTCAGTAATGCACATCACTATAAGCCTTGCAAGCATTGTAACTAATGAGTTAGTTGCGGGATTATGTATTACGGAACGAGTAAAGAGACTTGCCGGTAACGCGATTGAACTAGGTATCGAGATACCGACGATCGAATCTCGGGTAAGTAACATACCGATGACAAAGGGAACAACGTATGTTGTTATGCGGTCTGACCGATAAAGATCTTCGTAGAATATGCGGGAGCCAATATGAGCATCCAGGTTCCGCTATTGGTTATTGACCGGAAAGGTGTCTCGGTCATGTCTACATAGTTCTCGAACCCGTAGGGTCCGCACGTTTAATGTTACGATGACAGTTATATTATGAGTTTATATGTTTTGATGTACCGAAGGAGTTCAGAGTCCCGGATGAGATCAGGGACTTGACGAGGAGTCTCAAAATGGTCGAGACGTAAAGATCGATATATTGGACGACTATATTCGGACATCGGAAAGGTTCCGAGTGATTCGGGTATTTTTCTGAGTACCGGAGAGTTACGGGAATTCGTATTGGGCCTTAATGGCCATACGGGAAAGGAAAGAAAGGCCCCAAAGGGTGGCCGCACCCCTCCCCATGGACTATTCCGAATTGGACTAGGGAGGGGGGGCGCCCCCTTCCTTCTTTCTCCTTCTCCCTCCCCTTCTCCTATTCCAACAAGGAAAGGAGGAGTCCTACTCCCGGTGGGAGTAGGACTCCCCCCCTTGGCGCGCCCTCCTCCTTGGCCGGCTGCCTCCCCTTTGCTCCTTTATATACGGGGGCAGGGGGCACCCATAGACAATTGATCATTGATCTCTTAGCCGTGTGCGGTGCCCCCCTCCACCATATTACACCTCGATAATATCGTAGCGGTGCTTAGGCGAAGCCCTGCGTCGGTAGAACATCAACATTGTCACCACGCCGTCGTGCTGACGAAACTCTCCCTCAACACTCGGCTGGATCGGAGTTCGAGGGATGTCATCGAGCTGAACGTGTGCTGAACTCGGAGGTGCCGTGCGTTCGGTACTTGATCGGTCGGATCGTGAAGACGTACGACTACATCAACCGCGTTGTGTTAACGCTTCCGCTTTCGGTCTACGAGGGTACGTGGACAGCACTCTCCCCTCTCGTTGCTATACATCACCATGATCTTGCATGTTCGTAGATTTTTTTTTGAAATTACTACGTTCCCCAACACAAGCTCAACGTCGACCGAAACAACGGCGATGAGCGGAGCGGCGAAGATGACCTACAACCATGGTGGCTAGCGGGGCTACGGGGACAAAAGGAGCAGGGAAGAGGGGGAAGACGTGCGGTGCTCACCGGGGAGGCGCACGATGGCCCGGTGGGGGGCTTAGTAGCCGCAGTGGGCGCCGGCGTTGAAGAAGACGACGGCGAGCCGAGGAAGAAGACGATCCGAGGCGGAGGCGTAGGCGGTCCCCAACGTCTTGGGGCTCGTCGATGAGGCGTAGTCGATGCCAGCGGAGCGAGGGGGCCTGGTGACGCAGCGTGGGGCGGACGGTGGCTACGGCGGTTACGCCTACGACGGCGACATGGCGATGGAGGTGCTCGGTGCGGTGGAGGAAAAGGGGATCTGGGTGAGAGGGAGGAGGAGAGGGAGGCAGAGGGCGAGGTGAGTGGGGGGAGTGGGGACCGAGGAGGCGGGGAGCGACGTCCTTATCCCTCCCCGTCGGCGTGGCAGTGTGGGGAGGTGCACCCGGTTCGACGGGGACGAACGAGAGCGCCCCGGTCGGCTGTACAGGGAAAGGAGGCGACTGACGGAGTTAGGTGGGCTGGCTGGGTGGGAGTGGGCCGAGGCCCAGGGGAGCCAGTGGGTTTTCTATTCCCTTATTTCTTTGTTTTGTTTTGTTTTCTTTTTATGTTTATGTATTTTCTTTTAACAATAACCCATCTTGGTACAATGTGTGGCTGGTCTAAAAGAAAAAGCAGTATGCCATATACCTCACTGCCGCAAAAAGTTTAGGGAGTGTTTGGAATTAGTTTGGGATTTTCATAAATTAGAAAAGGATTTAAATGATGTATTGGTCACTGTTTTAATTAGGTTAAGGCATTTAACCACTTTATAAAAATGTTGGCTCACCTCCAATATTACTTATGAATTATTTTTCACCGCTTGTACTTTTTAGTTTCGACATTGAAAAACTTGAAAATTTGACTTTATTTTAAATTTGAATTTGAACCGGTTTCGAACCAACCTGAGCTTAACAACAGTAACCGCGATGACCTGGCACCATTAACAAGGGATTACTGTAGCTTAATTATCTGGGCGTCACATGGCCTCACCGGAATCCGCTATTTAAAGGCAGCCACACTCGGCTAACTCCACGCCACAACACAAGCCTCTCCCTATCCTCCTTCCTTGCACCACATCCGCCATGACTGCAGGTGGTGAAGCTCTGTGGGAGACCATTTCCACGGAGATGAAGCACGAGGGGGCTGCCCTTGCGGCTGCCTGGCAGAGCCGCAGTGCCAGGCGGATGGAGGCCAGCTTGCCGACCAGCTTGCCCGAGGTCTCGGACGACGAGGGTGACCCCACGATGGAGACGGGCTCCAATGACACCGCACCAGCGCCCTGCCTGTGCACGCCGGTTTCACCATGGAGCAGGCACATGCGCACTACAACGCCACCATGTCAACCTGCGCTGGCGCCTATGTCGTCGTTTCAACACGCGCGGGAGGAACAGTGGTACAACTTGTTCCTCCTGGAGCAGCACCGGCTGACGGGAGGGCCAGATCGACGGTGAGCGCGCGAGCGAGGATTTCGTGGCGGCCATGGCCACGGCGAACCCCAACTTCGTCACGGAGGGAGCATGCGATCTACGAGGCCGTCCATGCTCAAGCCGCCACTCGCGAGGAAGAGGCTGTCGCGGAGGCGCAACTCCAGGCAATCGTGGAGGAGAACAACGCCAGCTGCGCCTCCTACGTGCCGCCGACGAACTAAGTGCTGGACCGGTGGGATGACGACAGTGCGGGCGGCACCATTTCCATCGTGGACCTCGCGTCCATCGACGACGGACAGGTCGCAGACTCCTCTGAGTATGATAGGGCACGGGAGGGCAAGGCCTTGTGTCCCATGTGGGACGGTACGTCTCCCGTGTTCTATTTTTCCTCGCCGAAGGCCGCACCTTCACTTCACAGGTCTTATCGTCAGCGCTAATGAAGACGGCGGCGAATGGAGGAGGCGGTCCGAGAAAGGGGACAACAAGGGCTTGGACGCCGGCGGCCGCCATAGTTTTTTTCTAAATGTAATGAAAACCTGCCACGTTTGTATGGATGTCGTCCGTTTATGTAAATTAGAGCAACTCCAATGGGGCGACCCATTTCGTCCACCGCCGTCCGTTTGGGTCGGCGGACACAAAAGGCAGCCCAACGCGCCGACCTAAACAGACGCGCGTCCGCTTTTCGTCCGCGGGCGACCCATTCTCGGCCCATTTTTAAGCCGAATTTGCGTCGGCGCGAACACGAGACGGACGCACGCGCGCTCGCCCTCTCCCCTCCCCGGGCCCGCTGGTCGGTGGCACATTGCCCTCTCCCCATCCAACAACGCACCCTAGCCCACCTCCTTCGTCGCCAATGCCGCCGGCCAGTTCAACATAGATAGTACCAAGGATCAACTGTTAAAAGAAAAGATGAACTACTCGTCGGGGTGGCCGGATAATATAAGGATACATAGATACTTCATAGCATAGACTGTTTAAAAGAAAAGATCAACTACGCGTCATTTTTCGACACCGACTCGGTAATGTCCTCCTCCGACGTCTGAATGTACGCGTCAGCATACCGCTCGTCCTCGGAGTCCCAGGACGATGCTTCTCCTAGCTTCATGTTCAATTGAGCGGCCTGCTTCCGCGCAAGCTTGTCCTCCCGATAGGCGGCTCGCTCCGTCCTCCTCGCCTCGCTCTCCATCCTCCGTTGCTTGTAGAACTGGTGCTCGTTGACGATGTCCTGCGGGAAGCGTTCGCGCCACACCGCCATGGCTTCCACGACCATCTCGGCGATGGCGAGGCGACGCTGCCGCCTCCGGTTGTCACGATGATCCTCGTTGGTGAAAAGCCAGGGGAGAGGCGCGAGATCCGGCGCCCGCTGGCTCGTCGACACGTCAGGAAAATTCATCTCCCGACGAGGCCGCCGAAGGCGCCACACTGCCGCGTCGTACGCGCGGGCCGCATCCTCTGTGGTGTCGAAGGTGCCGAGACTGAGGCGTTTTTTGCCAAACCAGATTTCGGAGGAGAAGGCGCTGGAGCGGCGCTCACGGACTCCACGAAAATCCGAAGCGCCCAGGCAGCGCATCGACATGGTGGCGCAGAGGCGGCGAGGCGAGTGAGAGGCGGCGAAGCGAGTGGGCGGCCGACAGAGTGTGGAGGGCCGAACGCGGCGCGCCAAAACCAGCGCGCGCTAGGCCGCTCAATTCCCCGCGCACGTGATCCTTTCCCGCGCACTGGAGCGCCAAAACCAGGGCGACGACATGACCGCTGGCATGATCTATGGCCGTGGGCCTTTTTCTAAAAATTGCACGCGGACATGAAATGGATCGGCGCGTTGGGCGTCCTGCCGACCCAAATCTAAAAGAGGCCGGAAGCCGGGCGGGCGGCTGACCCAAACAGACAAAAAGCAGAAATCGTTGTCCGTTTGGGTCGGCCCATTGAAGTTGCTCTTAGACCGAACTTCGTCCGATTAGT
Source organism: Triticum aestivum (assembly GCF_018294505.1). Lineage (NCBI taxonomy): Eukaryota > Viridiplantae > Streptophyta > Magnoliopsida > Poales > Poaceae > Triticum > Triticum aestivum. Next base: position 308,925,209 of record NC_057799.1, read on the forward strand.
TCGAATGGTAGTTGAGATGTATGTGGGCAGCATTGGATGGCCGCCTCTCGCATCCGTGTCAATGAATGAATGCAGAAGAAAATATGCGGATCGCCGTTGAAGATGCCATGGCAAGATATGCTATGCAAGAAGTTTTTCTTTTGAAAGGATGGCGAGAAGAGTTGTTTCATTTTTTCTGTTACTCTTCGTTCATCAAAGGCCCGACGCGCGAAAGGGAAAAATAAGGGACACGGCGGCACGCATGCACTCTCGAAGGGATCTGGCGCGAGCACGAGCAGGGAGGGAAAACACCCCCGTCTGCTGTTCTGGGGCCGGACCCCGAGGCCATTAATCAAATCAAACCGAAACGGAGCTACCGCGGAGACCGGGATCTGCGGAGCGGGGCCGGGCCCACGGTGGAACGACCCTTTTGACGGTGTGCGTGCGGGGAGGCGGGGCAGTGAGCTGCACTTGAGCCGCGGGTTTGGGGTCCGCGAGGGAGAAAGAGAGAGGACCCGAGGCCGCTGGTTTTTGGCGGGTGCGGCTCCGGCGACACCGCGGGAAAGAAAAGGCCCGGATACCTTTTTGCTGCCGTTTCACGTTTTGAACCCCCACCCGCATCTTACCTACTCCTGCGAGTCGCGTCCAGGGTGCCTCTTCTACGCGTCAAAGCACCTTCAACTTCTGTACAAACATAATACTACTATATGGTAACCAGCACTATGATAAAAAATAATGATAATACACCAAGGAAGCATCCACAAATCTCAGCATTGCCGCATGCTTGAGCTATGTATAGGAAAATGGGTGCGGCCATCCAGGAGATAACCAGGAAATTTGACTTTTTGCTAGATTTTGCTAGGCATCCTTTTTAAGCTCAGATGTGCCAAAGCCACTCACGACACAAACATCGGCTATGTATGTATACAAGTCCTACTAATAGGCAGGTAATAACCTCTCTCTCCAATCAAAGCTATTGACAAATTTCACTCAGAGCATCAACAACAACCTACAATACGACACCAAAAATTGACAAATTTCACTTAGAGCATCAACAACAACCCTACATCTGAGAAGTATAAGGGGGTGTTTGGTTCCATGGACTTTTTTGTGTTGGGATTAAAAAAAGTCCCTAGCAAACCAAACAGGGTGGGACTTTTTTAAGACTTTTTGCTAAAAGTCCTTAGAAACACCTCCTTGAGAGTCTTTTTCAAAAAGTCCTAGGGACTAGAAAAAGTTCTAGGACTATAGAACCAAACACCACCTAAGTCCCGATTTGGTCGGCCGAGCCGCCAACAAGTTTTGTCGAAGGTGAGGGCGGTGATGTCTGGCTCGTTGTACGTGCCCAGCCAATACCGTACGCCCTCGTGCGTGATCTCATCTGGGAAACGACGAGAGTCCCGCTGACGAACGTCGTGGAAGCCAATGGAGCTCCTCGGTCGGTGGCGGGCAGCATTGCGGAACCTCGCGGCAGAAGTTGAGGACGACCGAAGAGGAGAGACGACAGTGGAACTGCCGCTTGGAGGGCCGATGCGGGCTGCAGATTTCTTGGAGGCGGATACGACTGTGCCGACGAGCGAAGAGAGGTAGGAGAGGGGGTGGATCTGCCGCATGGATGGTCGACGGCGGCGGATTCCTTGCAGGCGGGGGCATGGGCAATTGAATTTTGTGACGGCGAGAGAGGTGTGTGTGTGGGGGGGGGGGGGAGGGGGAGGTGCTAGATCTGCGACAGCGAGTCGCGATGGGGCGGTGCGGTGGCTTGAGCCAGCGGATTTGGCGGCAACGCCTCGCGGGTGAGGGAAGAAAACGCGCGCGGGAAGGGGCGGTTTCTTGGGCAGCTGCCCTATTATAGGCCTGTTGAAGATGCTCCTATGAGGAGGCCAAAATATGACACATAAACACCCCCAAGGCCCCAACGCTCACGAAGTAAACCTCTTGTAAGGACCATAACGCAAAAGACACAATGAGGTGCCAGAAAAACAAAAATCTCAGCTCTTGGTTGCGCGGCCAAACACAGAGAAAAGACACCCCCATTCCCCACTGCCCCCTTGCCACTCCACTCTCCCCCTCCTCCGCCCCACTCTCCTCTTCCCTCTTCTCGGCAGCCGCTCTCCCACCCCCGGCTGCTAGGGTTAGGGTTCCGCATTTGCCCTCTCACCCACGGCTCCCGCTCAGCCCCACGGCATTGCGTTGCCTTGCCTTGCCTCCCCTGCAACCCAGCTCAGCCCAATCATCCCCGGAGGCGCCCTGCCTGCCGGTGCCGGCGCTTTGCTTCCGAGTTCTTGTCATTTGCGCGGTAAGGAGATGCATACGCAGCTGCTCCCAGTTGTTTTCTCCGCCGCTGCCCTGCATTTCGAGGATTGGTTTCTCACTTTCTTGGAGGGAACTGGGAGGGAGGGGTAATGACTTTCTGCTGCTTTTGAGCTGTGTTGTGTTCATGGCTGAAGCTCTGGTGGGTGGATGCGTTTTGCGTTTAGTGGGCGGGGCTCAGCACTTTTTAGTCCTCTTCTACCTGCATTATTGGAGGTTAAAAGCTGTGGGTTTTTATAACTGTCCTTGTGTTCTTTCTTTGGCAGTTAAGTGTTACACCTAGATTCTTTGTCTTCCTATTATTACTTGGATGCTCAAAGATTTGGCTCTTAAATTAGCGCACCGTGAAAGCAGGACCTGTGGTTAACTTGCCATTTCTGTGTCCATTTCAGGTTCCAAGGAGTTAATCTGTTGTTTCTTCTATGTGAGTGTGGGCTGCTGTCTAGTGCAGATCAAGCTGAAAGGGACAAGTGCTAGCTGTGTCTACTAGTACCTGTGTGATAGTAGGTACAGTCCCAAGCTCAGTCCATCTTTCGCCCCGGGAAATGCCTCAGGTGCTGCGTTCTTGAGGCCTGCTATCTTCCAGCCTTTCCCGTGAAGGAGCGTCAATACGATGGGGTTTGTTGGCAGATTTTTGTTTTTGCTCTTGCTGGTGGTCACCACCCCTGCCTTGGGCCAACTGCCGTCGCAAGACATCCTCGCGCTCCTGGCCTTCAAGAAGGGAATCACCCATGACCCTGCTGGTTTCGTCACGGACTCCTGGAATGACGAGTCAATTGACTTCAATGGCTGCCCGGCCTCCTGGAACGGCGTCGTGTGCAATGGCGCCAGCGTGGCTGGAGTTGTGCTTGACGGGCATCGGATCTCAGGTGTTGCCGATCTCTCCGTGTTTGCCAACCTGACCATGCTTGTCAAGCTCTCCATGGCCAATAACAATCTCTCCGGGAGCCTCCCTAGCAATGTGGCTAGTCTCAAGAGCTTGAAGTTCCTGGACATCTCCAACAACCGGTTCTCGGGTCCAATCCCTGATGATATTGGCAGTCTCCGGAGCCTGCAGAACATGTCGCTTGCCGGGAACAACTTCTCAGGTCCATTGCCTGACTCCATTGACGGGCTCGCGTCGCTTCAGTCGCTGGATGTGAGCGGCAATGCTCTGTCTGGCTCATTGCCGGCAGCTCTGAAAGGTCTTCGGAGCATGGTTGCTCTGAACCTCTCATATAATGCCTTCACAAAGGGCATTCCTGCTGGGCTTGGCCTCCTTGTGAACCTCCAGTCTGTGGATCTGTGCTGGAATCAATTGGATGGTGGTGTCGATTGGAAATTCTTGATTGAGTCAACTGTTACTCATGTTGACTTCAGTGGAAACTTGCTCACCAGCACCACCCCCAAAGAACTCAAGTTTCTCGCAGATATTTCAGAGACAGTTGTATATCTGAACCTTAGCAACAACAAGTTGACCGGGTCACTGATAGATGGAGTTGAGCTCTCAACTTTTGGGAGATTGAAGGTGCTTGATCTGAGTAGTAATGAGCTGTCTGGAGACCTCCCAGGATTCAATTATGTTTATGATCTTGAAGTTTTGCGCCTTGCAAACAATGGATTCACTGGGTTTGTACCTAGTGGACTTCTAAAGGGAGATTCTCTGGTGTTGAACCAACTGGACCTTAGTGCAAACAACCTGACAGGTATAAGCTCTAATTCAGAATTTATGCTTTTGATCCCCTCGCTATTTCATTTTATGCATGGCATGCAATGCTCATTCTGATTATATTGCAAGTTTGATCCATCTATTTACAGCTCTTTGGGTTTTTATCTCGCACCTGGTTTCTTTATTTATGTCAGCTGATTTTGTTATGACAAATATGATCTTAGCTGGTGATTACTGGAAACAAGTTGATCTCTCACTGGTCAGTGGTTGACTTAGTATGGTACCAGTTTGTCAATTCTATATTTCAAATTGTCTGTTCAGAATCACATTTCTATGTGCAAACGGATGTACATATTGCTGTCTACTGTGGCATTGCCTACAAACTAAATTGATTTTCTCCTTTGCAACTACTTGATTGAGGATTGCTCGCATGATAAAAGTTTGGGCGTGCAGAGTCAAGTTGTTAGCATAATAGGGAGTTGATGATATGGCATAACACTACAGATAATATGGAGAAGTTATGTTGAGTGAAATTAAGTATGCTATGCATTTCATGCATCGCACCAAACCTACTAGATTGCTGATAATTATGTGCATGTTTTTTGACATGATGAGAAGCAGGTTAGTTAGGATATATATCCTGAAAGAGAAGTGAATGGGGGATGACCCAACAAACCAAACGGTTTTGTTTAAATAAACTGCAATATGCATTTCTGTTGTCAGTACATATTGCATGAGAGTAGCATGTTCATGTGTACTGTTCCATTAGTAATCGTCTGCTGGGTTAATTTCCCATCAGATGCCATGCTTCATTCACCTTTCTTGGTAGATCATTTACCACTGTAAGGTAGAGTGGACTACAGCCCTATGCAGGACAGCGCTAGGCCATTTGTTGTTGGCTAGCCCTATGCAGTACAGAGCTATGCTATGGTTGTGTCGTACAGTTCCATTTCATAATTATGGCACTGTTATCTGATGCTTCACAGATGCGTCCGATGTAAAATTATCTTTCCTTTTCTCAGCATTAGAAAAATGTGGAAAATCCATGTGTAAATGCATGCATAATTATCTGCAGTTTTACTTTTGGAGCATGGCATTGTCCACGATGATAATCTGTCAGTATCTGCCCATCAGTTTCTAAGTGTTAGTTTTTTTTACTAACTGTAGTTCTCTGTGCTGTGCAGGACATATCAATATGATCACATCAACTACCTTGCAGATCCTTAATTTGTCCTCAAATGCTCTTTTTGGGGATCTACCATTGCTTGCTGGAAGCTGCACTGTGTTAGATCTATCAAATAACCAGTTCCGAGGAAATTTATCAGTTTTTACCAAATGGAGCAATGACTTGGAATATGTTGACCTCAGCCAGAACAATCTAACTGGGAGTATGCCTGATGTGAGCTCACAATTCCTTCGCCTAAACTACCTGAACCTTTCTCATAATTCTCTAGCTGATACCATACCTGAAGCTGTTGTTTTGTATCCCAAACTTACTGTCCTTGACCTCAGCTCCAATCAGTTTAGTGGTCCTATTCCTGCTAATCTACTCTCTTCCTCCATGCTGCATGAGCTCTACATCCAGGATAACATGCTTACTGGTGGCGTGTCGTTCCCAGGATCCTCGTCCAAAAATTTGAGTCTTGAAGTGCTTGATATTTCTGGAAACCATTTTAGTGGCAGCCTCCCTGATGATGTAGTCTCCTTGTCTGGCCTCCGTGTCCTTGACATATCCTCAAACAATTTCTCCGGAGCTTTACCAGCCACTGTCACTAAGCTTGCAGCACTTACCGCACTTGACATATCAACGAACCAGTTCACGGGACCACTGCCAGACGCACTTCCGGATACTCTTCAGTCCCTCAATGCCTCTTATAATGACCTATCTGGTGTCGTGCCTGTGAACTTGAGAAAGTTCCCAGAATCTTCTTTCCATCCTGGGAACTCGAGATTAGAGTATCCTGCTAGCTCATCTGGATCCGGCAATCCCCACTCTGGTTCAGCAGGTGGCAAATCACTCAGCACAGGTGCTAAAATAGGACTTGTAGCAGCTAGCATTGTTCTTCTTGTCATCCTTATCCTTATTACTATTGTATGCCACTACAAGCGGATCTCACGGCAGTTCCCTAGCTCAGAGAAGGTCTCTGACAAGAACCTCCACAGGGCTACTAAAGACATTGAGAGCATGAAAAGAAAGGACAACAAAGGTAGTTCGGAGGTGTCGGCGGATGATCTTGGCGCTCCTCGAAAGGGCTCCACATCCGAAGCACCGAGCCAAGAAGAGAAGTTGTCAGGTGTGGGGGCATTTTCACCATCCAAGGGGAGCCGCTTCTCTTGGTCACCGGATTCTGGAGAGGCGTATGGACAGGAAGGCCTAGCACGGCTGGACGTCAGGTCACCTGACAGGTTAGCAGGGGAGCTGCACTTCCTGGATGAAACCATCACGCTCACACCGGAGGAGCTGTCAAGGGCGCCAGCTGAAGTGCTTGGGAGGAGCAGCCACGGAACTTCGTACAGGGCAACATTGGAGAATGGTGTATTCTTGACAGTGAAGTGGCTGAGAGAAGGTGTTGCGAGGCCCAAGAGAGAGTTCACCAAGGAGGCCAAGAAATTTGCAAACATCCGGCATCCCAATGTAGTTGGCTTGCGTGGATACTACTGGGGTCCAACACCACATGAGAAACTCATCCTGTCAGACTATGTTTCGCCCGGAAGTCTGGCTAGCTTTTTGTACGGTAATACTATAATGCTCTCAGTTCATTGATTTCCAATTTCTGCAGATGCATTAATAATAATCTGATAAAGAAACTCCTCATTCTATAAACTTATTGAGTCATTAATTCAACCTTCTTGTGTCTATGTTACTGAGCAGATCGGCCGGGGAGGAGAGGCCCTCCACTGACCTGGGCGCAGCGGCTCAAGATCGCGGTTGATGTGGCACGTGGCCTGAATTACCTCCATTTCGACCGTGCAATGCCTCATGGGAACCTCAAGGCCACCAACATCTTGCTGGACGGCCTTGACCTCAATGCCCGCATCGCCGACTACTGCCTGCACCGCCTGATGACCCAGGCCGGCGTCGTCGAGCAGATTGTCGACCTGGGGGCGCTGGGCTACCGTGCCCCGGAGCTGGCGGCATCCAAGAAGCCATCCCCCTCGTTCAAGTCTGACGTCTACGCCTTTGGTGTTGCGCTGCTGGAGCTCCTGACTGGCCGATGCGCGGGTGACGTCATCACGGGGTCTGAAGGCGGCGTCGACCTGACCGACTGGGTGCGGCTGCGGGTGGCGGAAGGCCAAGAATCGGAGTGCTTTGACCCGGCCATGGCTTCGGACTCGGAGAACCAGCAGGGGGTGAAGGGCATGAAGGAGGTGCTGGGCATTGCGTTGAGATGCATCCGACCGGTCTCCGAAAGGCCTGGGATCAAATCTGTCTACGAGGATCTTTCATCAATCTAGCTAGCCACCATCATTCTGTAGCTTTAGAGTTGGATGCTCATGTGCTGTTAGCTTGTGCCTCAAACACTGGTGTTTCTGTAGGTGTGTGGCATCAACTTGATGCCTGCAAGTTCAGATGGCAATGTCTCATTGGTTCCCAAGTGCCGCCGTGCTGTACTTACATTGTTTATTATGGAATCTGCTTTTGCAAGTAGATTAGCCAACTTTAGAGGAGTGCCCTCACCTGTCTTTTGAAATACGAAGTTCTTCTGTAGTTTACTCCTGTCAAGTGTACTGATCCGCACGTCACTTCTGTAGTTTCATATAGAGATTCATGCAGCAACCTGCACATTGATTTGACAGCAGTGCTTATCAATTCTAGAAAGCTAAACAAGCAACGACACCATTTAAATTTCATTACTTTATTTCGTGGAAGAAAAGGCAAATTTCTTTTAGAAGGGGATGAATCTGTAGCCAACTTGTTCACTGAATTGGAGGGAAACCGTTTTCAAAAGAAGAAAGGCTCACGCCATAAGTAAGATTCAGTGAAAAACGTTACCCTCCAATCACAGCTGTCCATGCTTCATAATATCAACTAGTCAAGTCTACAAAATTCTTCTCCAAGTATTGCAGGTGCTCAGATTCATCACAAAAGCAAACCTCATTCGTAGACGAGGATACGAAATGGTAAGCACAAGACAAACCCCCAACACATCCTTTTCTCAGCCAAGCCTTCAGGGTGCATAAAATGAGTTGTATTCTAGTGTTACATAGAGACAACTGCAATATGACAATCCTATCACTTGGCTTTCTCTTACCTTCTCTTGCAGGTTCTAACAAGCACCACAAATGGCACAAAGACTACTAACCAAGGAAACAGTCAATAACTACCACACTACACCAAATACCAGCTCAACATAGTCATCTAGCCACTCCAAAACAAAAAGAAGCACTCCGTGTTCCTCTAATCCAGATCTTTGCTAGCATCCGCGCAAGCCTTCCCACGAATGCACCATTACAACGGCACACAGAGAGAAACCAAGAAATAGTAAAATGTTACTCTGCCACTCCAAATACCAGCTCAGCCTAGTCATATCTGTCATCTCAGTTCTACACAAAACCAATCTAGATCTTTCCCAGTATCACCAGAAGCCCTCCCATGAGGCCAGCAGCGGCACACACTTTTGCAACCTTCTTCACCTTCTCCATGTTCTCTACCTCCTCCACCTTCTCCATGCTCTCTACCTCCTCCACCTTCTCCGCCTCCTCCACCTCCTCTGCATGCTTCAGGATGGATATTTGCAATTCATGATACTCCCTTCCAAAATAGACACAAAGAGATATACATGTTTGGATCAACACGAGTTATCAAAACTAACAATAATAAACTGCTTCTTACGCCAATGAGAACAGATTGTTATAATCCCTTTACCTCAAAGCATTGATATAGTCATCTCCCTCCTTCCTTAACATTTTCATCTGTTCGTCAATCAAGCGACCTTTAGACTCATGAATGGCCCAATCTTTGTCATAGTCATCCTCCAATCTGCGGTATATTGCATTGATTCTGGCAGAATCCTCTCGGCCATCACGTATTTTGGCAAGAAGTTTCCTAAGGCCATCCAGTCTTACCCTAAACATAGCATTAGCAACCCTAGAGTCATGCAGAGCTTTCTTTATCATTTCCCTACGCTCCTTAATATTCTTTTCCATGTCGTCCAGTGGCTTCTTACTGTCCTTGAGATCCTTCAGTTTATCCAGCAACGACTTTGTACTGTCACTCATGGTACTTTGAACAGCAGTGCAGCGGTGTGGTTCACCCTGCATTTTAATCGACTTCAGTAAAAAAAAAGTAGATGATACACCAATGTCAAATGTAAACCATTCAAATCATGTTAACAAAAATAACACACTTAATCAATATCAACTTCATATTTCTGCATTTATAGGAAATCAGACAACTACATTTGGTTTAAAGTGATTCCTCAGGTGTAGGTATTTCGCTGGTTGGCCTTCGAAAGAAGGCTAAATAACAAACGACAATATCCCGGGAACATGACGCGGGCAGTGTCCATTGCACTGTCGTCGAGCGAAACCGATCACATGGCGCTCTGGCTCTGCTGTAAATTATTGACACGACATGTTTGGAGAGTGCTCTCGCTGAATCATGCTGCCTCCAGTTGAAGCAAAATCACAGAGAATTCGTACGGCCCCATAGCTACACTGAAGGTACATATACTTGCCAACTGAAGTTGCTCCCTGAGCTATGCATTGAATCATGGAAGGCAAGAAATTCAAGGGTTTTCGACAGTCCAGTCCAGCGTGGGCATCAGGTTGCAGATAAAAGAAATGAAATCAAGGCAGTCTCGAACAAGCAAAGGAGGGACAGAGACAGGGCCTAGATCGACATATCTCCCAACCTCTAAATGTTGGGGGATAAAGCAAGCAAATAAAAATTTCCACCCCCAATTCCTTGTAACCTCTCCGAGCTCGGGAAAGTGACCAGCAATTTCGGTGGATTTGGGAGGTCGGAACTCTTTTCTTTTCTAGCTGACTATGCAGATCATTACCTTTGGAATTGGAGGAGCCCTCCTTGGAGTAACCTCCCTCAGAAGGGGAGGCGGCAGGGGGGCGTGGCACACGGCTGGGGGTCTGGCGGCGGCCTGGAGAGGGGAGCGAAGTTAGCGCGTCCAGTCGAGGCGAGGGCCCAAGGGAAATCAAGCAGTGAAACCATCTTACCTTGGAGTACGGCACGGGGAATAGAGCGCGCAGCATCGAAGATGGCGGCAGAACTGCGTGCCAGCGGAGCAGGGGGCGGAGGGCCGCGGCCATGATCGCCGCCGCGTGGAGGCGCCTGTCACGCCTGCACCTTCGGTACACAGTTCTGAAAATATGTTTGGTTGCCACCCTGACCAAATTTTGCCTGGAGACCTGCCGGAAGTGTGCTTGGTTGGAGGCCTGAAGCTTGCACTGCTTCCCTGACATGAGGAGGCCACGGGATGGTTAGGGCATCTCCAACGCATAGAAACGCCGCTAAAGGTCTGGTCGAATTTCCGCAAACCGGACATCAACCTGGGGAGGTTTCTGGCGTTCGGACCTCCGCCACGTAGGCGTTCGATTGCCCGGCCCCAACCATAGTCCTCATTGTTCGTCTAGCTCTCTTTGGGCATTCATGCCGCACTCTCGCTCTAGTGTGGATGTGACTGAAGGGCGTGAATGGCAGTTAGACGCACGTGATTGGATGGACGGGCAGCACTGCTTTAATGTTCATGCGATGACCGAGAAGCCTACTCTGGCCATTGCGCTACATTGAAGCGACGTTGGCCACCTGACCCGGCTATTTAAGCAGGCAGGCTGCACCGACCAACCCCATCCTCGTATCTCATCTCCTCTCCTCTTTGCAGACAGTCGCCGACCCTTTCCTCTCCTCGACCAAGCGATGGACAAGTCTGGCGACAAGGGTTAGTTATCGGTGCTGACATGTGGATCCAAAGGGAGCTCCGGGTCATGGCACCACGTCCGCGGTCTCCGGGGCCATCATCCTCCACCACTCTATCGATGGAGGAGGGGGTGGTGCTCTGCTCCTCAGACGACGACCAACAGCAGTCGTCGCCCCTCTTCACCGAGGAGACACATACCGATGAGGAGTTCCATATTATGGAGCTCGTGATCGAGAACTCGTGCAGCAAGCGTGGCCTGGTTGCGCCCTCGTTGCCCCACCCCTACGTCAAGCAAGAGCCGCGATGTAGGGCAAAGCCGTAGGCGGTCCAATCTTTCATACTTGGAGATGGATCAAGAGGAACAAACAAGAGCACAAGGGGAACAAGCACTCAAAGACAAGATCCAATCACACATGCCCTCTTTAAGCAAATCCACTGAAGTACCACAAGATCCACAAACAACAAGGGGGATAAGTATTAGGGTAAGTTCTTCCCAAATCCCACTAGGAAGATAAGGTCTTGGGTGCAGTCTTCCCCAAATTCACAAGAGGAAGAGGAGGTCTTGATAATCCCTTGGGACTCTTCTCTTGATGGAGGCCTTGAACTCCAAGAGAAGATGATAGATGAGCAAATCCCTCTTTCGTTTCAGTCCAATATAATTTGCTGACCCTAATGAGGAAGCAAGGGACGATTATTTATAGTCTAAGTCACGAAGGGGTAAGTGAGAAGGAAAGGGTACATGGGTTGCACCCAAATCACCGCTCATGGGCGGAGGCCGGAGGGTCTGGAGGGTTCAGGATCCAGACTCTCCGGGGCAAGGTCCATGCTACAAAAATGGTTTGTACCCAGCCCGGAGGTTGGTCCGGATGTGGTTCGGGGTCCAGAAACTCCGGGGCACCTCTAGGGGACATAACAAGGTTTGCACCCTTGGCCTGTAGGTTGCCCCGGAGGCTCAGGGGTCTCCAGATACCTTCTGGTGCAATAATTTGCCTCCTTATAGTTTGAAGATTGTTGACGGAAACAGTGAGGGACTAATATGTTTGCTAGTCCACACAGCAAAATTAGGTCCATGAAGTACTAAGGAGTTTAATTTAAACTCCAAAGGTTATCATCTACGTTGTAGAGAAGATTGATATCGAAGATATTGCGTGACGGAAGTGACCCCTAAAAATTGCTGATGTGAAGCAATTGCTTTGGTACCTGGTTCGTGCGTTTGACTGCAACCGAGAATAAAGAAGACAAAGAAAAGATGTAGTATTTTCTTTCGTAGTTCTTTTTCTCTTATTTGAGTTATAAGAGCACCATACTATTAAGAGGGGTTGAGTGTTTCAAAACTTATGTTTCTCTAGTGCTAAACCGAAACGTATGAGAGTTGAGAGAAATCTCTTCCAGCCTCGAAACATTACTTGCGAGTCAGATACGGTGATCTTGTGGACTGCGAGAGATATGTTTCGATAGAGGAGTGAGATTTGCTTGTTCCTCAAGTAAACTTATCGGGTGCGTTTGAAATAGGACCGTTGGAAACATGTAGGTTGGCCATTGGCTAGACGTCATGTCATGAATGGTCATTTTCCCCTCGGGATTGCTCTAGTTATAAATAGCCACCCCATTCCGACCGAGATGGTTGGCTGCTCCATGTGATTCTGATAGTTTGTCTGAGCACCCACTCACCGAGAGATTTGAGTTTAAAATACACTGAGAGAAAACCCCAGAGCTGAAAAACTAGATAGTGGTTTAGCATCATAGAGATATAAGTTTAGTATGCTCGACCTATTACTCTTAAGAGCTGCTAACTCTCTAGAAGGTTAGGCGTCAATGTCTTCAGCAACTAAGAGTCATTGGGGTTCACAAAGACAGTCTGTGAAGGTTTTGGAGATCGCCTGAAGTATCTACCTCGAGTAATCGACACAATTTGATGAACTTGTTCTCGAGGAGAACATGACGAAGAGAGTTTATCTTCTGTCTCAAATCACAAGTCCCTGCAACCAGATGTAGCTCTTTTGCAGAAGAGCGAACTAGTCTACCAAATACCTTGTCACCATTAAGCACCACTGGTTTCATCTTTACCCTGAAATATTTTGAGTTGTTCAATATCTGTTGTTGATGGCTACTACGCAACTTTATTCTTGTAGACTCGTGTTGGGCCTCCAAGCGCAGAGTTTTGTAGGACAGTAGCAATTTTTTCTCAAGTGGATGACCTAAGGTTTATCAATCCGTGGGAGGCGTAGGATGAAGATGGTCTCTCTCAAACAACCCTACAACCAAATACAAGAAATCTCTTGTGTCCCAAACACCCAATACAATGGAAAATTGTATAGGTGCACTAGTTCGGCGAAGAGATGGTGATAAAAGTGTAATATTGATGGTAGAAATATATTTTTATAATCTGAATAAATAAAAACAGCAAGGTAACAAATAGTAAACGAACACAAAAACGGTATTCCAATGCTTGAAAATGAGGCCTAGGGTCCGTACTTTCGCTAGTGCAACCTCTCAACAATGCTAATATAATTGGATCATATAACCATCCCTCAACGTGCAACGAAGAATCACTCCAAAGTCCTGAAAGGATCGAGAAGTGGTGTCTAGAGGGGGGTGAATAGACTCTAACCAAGAAAAGCTGCAGTTTTTAATTTCCTTTGGTTGATGTGGAGTTTTGGCACAAGTTTAAACATTCACAATACATATCAAGCAAGCATGGCAAGAGTATATGAGCAGCGGAAAGTAAAGCATGCAAGTTGCAAGAATGTAAAGGGATGAGATTGGAGTGTGCAAACGCAATTTGGAGACACGGAGATTTTTATCCGTGGTTCCAATAGGTGGTGCTATCGTACATCCACGTTGATGGAGACTTCAACCCACGAAGGGTAACGGTTGCGCGAGTCCACGGAGGGCTCCACCCACGAAGGGTCCACGAAGAAGCAACCTTGTCTATCCCACCATGGCCGTCGCCCACGAAGGACTTGCCTCACTAGGGTAGATCTTCATGAAGTAGGCGATCTCCTTGCCCTTACAAACTCCTTGGTTCAACTCCACAATCTTGGCGGAGGCTCCCAAGTGACACCTAGCCAATCTAGGAGACACCACTCTCCAAGAAGTAACAAATGGTGTGTTGATGATGAACTCCTTGCTCTTGTGCTTCAAATGATAGTCTCCCCAACACTCAACTGTCTCTCACTAGATTTGGATTTGGTGGAAAGATGATTTGAGTGGAAAGCAACTCGGGGAAGGCTAGAGATCAAGATTTATGTGGTTGGAATGGGATATCTTGACCTCAACACAAGTGTAGGTGGTTCTTTCTCAGAAAATATGTGTTGGAAGTGAAGGCATGTTCTGATGGCTCTCTCAACGAGTGAAGAGTGGGTGGAGGGGTATATATAGCCTCCACACAAAATCTAACCATTACACACAAATCACCAAACTCGGTGGGACCGAATCAGAGAACTCGGTCAGACCGATTTGGTTCATAATGTGACCGTTAGGTATTTTGGTGGGACCGACATGTCAACTCGGTGGGACCGATTTTGTTAGGGTTAGGGCATAACGTAATCTCGGTGAGACCTATTACACAAACTCGGTGAGACCGATTTTGGTAACAGACTAACAGAGAGTTGGTCAGGCAAACTCGGTGGGGCCGATTGCATATCTTGGTGGGACCGAAATTATTGCAATAGGCAACAGAGAGTTTGCAAGCCCATCCGGTGAGACCGAGATCCCATCGGTGAGACCGAATTGATTAGGCTTTCTGTCAGTGGCTATGTCAACTGAACTCGGTGGCGTCGGATAGAAAGTTTCGGTGAGTCCGAGTTTGACTTTTGGTTTAGGACATACGTGGATGTGAGAAAGTGGTTGAGGGCTTTGGAGCATATCACTAAGCACTTTGATCAAGCAAGCCATTAAGCAACACCTCATCCCCTCTTAATAGTAGTGGCTTTCCTATGGACTCAATGTGATCTTGGATCACTAAAATAGAAAATGTAGAGTCCTGAGCTTTGAGCTTGAGCCAATCCTTTGTCCTCAGCATCTTGAAGGGGTTCCACATCCTCTAGTCCATGCCACTCCATTGTTGAACTTATCTGAAACATACTAGGTAGAAGTATTAGTCCAACAAGAGATATGTTGTCATTAATTACCAAAATCACCCAGGGAGCACTTGTGCTTTCAATCTCCCCCTTTTTGGTAATTGATGACAACATACATCAAAGTTTTAGATAAAGATATAGAGAATAGCAAGTAAAGCTTTGGAAAGACATATAACATGCATAGGCTCCCCCTACATGTATGCAATCATGTAAATATGGAACATAGGAGCATGTGAATGCATAAGCATGACATAGTAAGCCATGTGTTACATGTATCTTGGCTATATGCATCAGAGCAAATGATGTGAATATAGGAAATGTACCTTCATGCTCATGAGTCCTTCTTGCAAACAATATGTACAACAGCAAGAGATCCTCATACACATGACTGTGATGCATATACTTACCTTGTGGTCTTGAGTTGGCTTAGGAAGAAATGAACCTGAGTAAACAAGGTTAGATAACACAAATACACCTACTAGCTAGAGCAAACAAAAGAAACCATAAGGGTACCAAGACTGGGATGACATGTAGAGAGTGAGTACTGAGTACTCTATTGGATATAGACATGTCCCGAAAGGTAAAGAAGTGCAATGAATTCAAGGATTTCCTTCCCTTAGATGTCTTGCTCCCCCTGAATCTTGCATGGGATATTGGGAGAAGATAGGGAACAGAAAATCAGAGCAAAGAAAAGAAACAGAGCTAATGCAAACAATCAAATATGAACATGTCTTTCCCCTCTTGAAGACATGTGACTTCTCTCCTCTTGAACACCAAGCAGCTGGGGTTTCTTACACTCTCCCCCTGAGTGTGCTCTCCCCCTATAGAAATAATTAAGCTTTGATGTGATCTCTCTCTCCCCCTTTGACATCAATTTCCAAGAAGGGTCCTTCTGGGTTTTTGTCACAATGGGTTTGGTCCTTGAGGCACAAAGCAAAGTAGCAAGTCGAATGTGATGCTGGTAGAGGACAAGAATCATTGAGTGGAGCTGGAGCATAAAGAATGCAGGAACAAGTGGCAAGCTGTCTTTCCTATAGTGGAATCGGTGGCACCGAGTTGTGTGCTTCGGTTGTACCGAAAGAATTCGGTTGGACCGAAGGAAACACTTGTCACCTCAGCTCACTAGGCAATTAAGATCTCACAAGGATTTGCAAGGAATTAGCTGAAAGATTTGCAATGAATTTGATGCAGAGAATGCAGAACACAAAATAAACAGAAAAAGAATCTAGATGAAGTTTTTTTTGAAAGGGGAAACAAATATGCATGAGACAAATGTGCATGAGACAAATGCAAGAGCACAAGAGAAACACAAGAGAACTTCATCTAGAATTGGGCGGCGACAAAGTCACCTATGTTAGAGTATATTGACTTAGGAGTCAAGTGAGGGCACTTGATCATAGGTCATACTCATCGTTTAAGCTCAAAATGGGGTTACCATTTTTTGTTTAAGCATCTTGATGTATTCACATCTTGTTGAGTTGCTTTGACTCATGTCTTGGAGTAAAGCTTCTCTAAGATGGAATAACATACCTTGGGTGGTGGTGTTGATCTTGATCATGTAGTTGAACTTGTGTGGGTTGCTCATGGTTGATGTAGCTCATCAAGAGTTGGGAGCACCACTTGGAATTTGAGTTCATCTACCTACATGGGTTAGTTTTGCAAGGAATATCACTTGTGTATCCAAAATGACAATCAACTTAATATAGAATTTGTCAAAGGATATGTTTGAAGGGTTTCGTGCTTCCTTGTCTTCATCCACCATTGTGTAGAGACTTGGTGATGTAGAAATTGCTCAAGATATGAGTGAGTTGCAATTTCATGGATGTAGATTCATCCAAGTACCTACAAGGGTTAGATAGCATGCAAGGGTGCAAGTATATCCAAGACATATAAATAGCATCATGAAGGAAATATCAAGGATTAGTCAAAGGCTCATGCCTTGCATGTATCCAAATGGAGTTCCTACTCCAAGTTTGAAGCATCAATGATGTTCATTTCTCCTCTCAAACGGCAAAAGACTTTCTCATCAGCGGTTTGGTGAATATATCCGCCAATTGCTTATCGGTACGAACATGCTTAAGATCAATGTCCCCTTTGGCAACGTGATCTCGAATGAAATGATGGCGAACCTCAATATGCTTAGTTCAAGAATGTTGCACGGGATTGTGAGCAATCTTGATAGCACTTTCATTGTCACAAAACAATGGACATGTTTCACATATATCCCATAATCTTTAAGAGTTTGGGTCATCCAAAGTAATTGAGCACAACATGAACCCGCGGCAATGTATTCCGCTTCGGCGGTGGATAAGGATACCGAGTTTTGTTTCTTGGAGGACCAAGACACAAGAGATCTACCAAGAAATTGACAAGTACCCGAAGTGGACTTTCTATCAACCTTGTCTCCAGCATAGTCTGAATTGGAGTAAGCAACAAGATCGAAAGAAGACCTCTTAGGATACCAAATGCCAAAATTTGGTGTGTGTATTAAGTATCTCACTATCCTTTCACAGCCTTAAGATGACACTCTTTAGGGGCCGCTTGATATCGTGCACACATGCACACACTTAACATAATATCGGGACGTGAGGCACATAGATATAACAATGAACCAATCATAGAGCGGTAAACTTTTTGATCAACCGGTTCACCGTCCTTAGTCAAGTCAAGATGTCCACTAGTAGGCATGGGTGTAGACATACCTTTGCATTCTTGCATATTGAACTTCTTGAATAAGTCCTTGGTGTACTTTGTTTGAGAGACAAAGGTACCTTCCTTAGTTTGCTTGATTTGCAAACCGAAAGAATTTGAGTTCACTCATCATAGACATCTCAAACTTCTCCGACATTAGCTTTCCAAACTTCTCACTAAAATGAGGGTTAGTCGAACCAAATATAATATCATCAACATAAATTTGGCACACAAATAGTTCTCCATTAACCCTTTTAGTAAAAAGAGTAGAATCTATTTTTCCAATTTCAAAGCCTTTTTCAATGAGGAACTTGGTCGAGCATTTATACCACGCTCTAGGAGCTTGTTTAAGACCATAAAGAGCTGTGTGAAGTTTGTAAACATGATTAGGTTTCTTAGGATTGACAAAGCCGGGAGGTTGCTTAACATAAACTTCCTCCTCAATTTCACCATTTAGAAAAGCACTTTTAATGTCCATTTGGTACAAGGTGATGTCATGGTGATTAGCATAAGCAAGTAAGATGCGAATGGACTCAAGTCTAGCAACGGGAGCATATGTCTCACCATAGTCCATATCTTCGACTTGAGTGTAGCCTTGGGCGACTAGGCGTGCTTTGTTGCGGACGACTTGACCATCTTCATCTTGCTTGTTGCGAAACACCCATTTGGTACCAATGATGTTGTGGTTTTTGTCGGGCTTCTCAACCAATGTCCACACTTGGTTTCTCTCAAAGTTGTGTAGCTCTTCATGCATAGCGTTTATCCAATCCGGATCTTCCAATGCTTCTTCAACCTTCATAGGTTCAATGCTAGAGATGAATGAATAATGTTCACAAAAGTTAGCCAAACGAGTTTTAGAGTGAGTGATTCTCCCGGTTTGGATATCATTGTAGATTTGCTCGACGGGATGGTCTTTGGCGATTCTTGCTCGAACTCGTGGGAGCTTTGGCTTGGCTCGGGGTAGAACATATTCTTCATCTTGTTCTTCTTCTTGGCCTTCTTCATTGTTGTCGTTGTCGTTCTCTTGTCGTGGTGGAGAAGGAGGTTGTTGATGTTCATCTTGGTGTGCTTCCTCGTTTTCTTCATCTGGGTGTGTCCCACTTGTGGATGCTTCCATATCAACTCTTGGTTCACCTTGTCGCGAGGTGGAAGCTTCCACTTGGACGGACAAGGTACTCTCCTTCACCTCCGTTGGACGAATCTTGCCAATAGAAAAGTCTTGGATTGCTTCCGAAGGGTCTTTGTCTCCTACATCAATTGGCAATTGCTCTACTTGCGAGCCGTTAGATTCATCAAACTTCACATCTACCGTCTCTTCAACCTTTTGGGTGAAATTGTTGTAGACACGGTAAGTGTGAGAGTTTGACCCATAACCAAGTAGGAAACCTTCATGAGATTTAGGAGCAAATTTAGAACGCCGATGCTTATCAAGAATGTAGCACTTTGAGCCGAATACTCGAAAGTATCCAACTTGGGGTTTGTTACCGGTGAGGAGCTCGTATGCCGTTTTGCCGAGTAGCTTGTGAAGATACAAGTGATTTGTTGCATGACAAGCTGTCTCAACCGCTTCCGCCCAAAAGTGTTTTGGAGTCTTGTACTCATCAAGCATCGTTCTTGCCATCTCAATAAGAGTCCAGTTCTTCCTCTCAACAACTCCATTTTGTTGAGGCGTGTACGTAGTCGAGAACTCGTGTGAAATCCCTTCTTCGTCAAGAAAGGTATCCACATTTGCGTTCTTGAACTCCGTTCCGTTGTCATTCCGAACCTTCTTGATCTTCACGTCAAATTGATTTTGGGCCTTCCTAGCAAAGTTTTTGAAGATCTTTTGGACCTGCGATTTGTCATCAAGAAAGAACACCCACGTAAATCTTGAAAAATCATCAACTATGACTAGACCAAATGAGTTACCACCGAGACTCTTGTAGGCATTGGGACCAAAGACATCCATGTGAAGTAGCTCGAGCGGTCTTCTCCTGGTCATGATGTTCTTCACGCGATGACTCCCTCCAACTTGTTTTCCTGCCTGACAAGCACTACAAAGTCTATCCTTGTCAAAAATGACATATTTTACTCCAAGGATATGATCACCTTTAATAAGCTTATCAAGATTTCGCATGCCCACATGACCTAGCATTCTATGCCACAACCAGCCTTTAGAAGATTTAGCAATTAAGCAAGTTCTAGGTTGAGCCTTTTTAGTGAAATCAACAATGTAAAGAT
This sequence comes from Triticum aestivum, assembly GCF_018294505.1. Lineage (NCBI taxonomy): Eukaryota > Viridiplantae > Streptophyta > Magnoliopsida > Poales > Poaceae > Triticum > Triticum aestivum. Next base: position 308,945,014 of record NC_057799.1, read on the forward strand.
CACCTCTACGTATACCGGTAAAGACCATTTTATGATTGTCTCTTCGAAACACTTGGCAATCCACTTCAGTAAATAGGACATTGAAACCGAAATCAGCAAGTCTAGATACTGAAAGTAAATTGTACCCAAGAGATTCAACGAGCATGACATTTTGTATGGAGCTATCATGTGAGATGGCCACCTTACCTAGGCCAACCACCTTACCCTTTGAGTTATCACCAAACGTGACATACTTTCGAGGGCCGTCGTTTTCAGCAAGCTCACGAAACATATCTTTGTCTCCGGTCATATGATCAGTACATCCACTATCAAGGACCCATTCCTTTCCTCCAGCCATGTAGCCGCGAAGATTTGCCATAAGACCAAAGTGTCTCATTGCATCATCAAGATCATAGTCACTATCATCATCCTCATCATAGTATCCATGTTCAACATCATCTTGTGATTGATCAACCCCTAGAGAGGGTAATTCATTAGATAAATGATCATTACAACAGTTATGTTTTTGAATTCTAATAGCTTCGGAAATGATATTGCTAATGATTCCAACATCTCCTTTGGCACGCATGAGATCACGAAGCTCAAATAGACAATCATCAAACTTAGGATCACTAGTACTCATCTTACTCAAGGCAATAGACTTGTGGAGAATTTCATCTAAGTTTTGCAAAGAATAATTTGGAAATCTTTCCTCAAGAAATCTCCATATAGTGTAGGCACACTCATGAGCAGGCAAACATCCAATCAAGTTTCTAGGCAAGCCTCTAGTGATAAGATTGACAGTTCTAAGGTTGCGAATCATGTCAAGATCCTCTTCGGGTGTAGGATGCAAAGGATCAATATGAGGTGCACAAGGGCTAGTAATGTACTTGTTCAAATGATATTCATTGAAAATCTCAAGCATTTCATTTTTCCACTCATAAAAGAACTCTCCATCAAGAATAGGCACTCTATGTCTAAGACTCCCCAATGTAGACACATCCATCTTCCTCCAAAGGTGTTTAGACCAAAGCAATGGAGACCAAAGCTCTGATACCAATTGAAAGGATCGAGAAGTGGTGTCTAGAGGGGGGTGAATAGACTCTAACCAAGAAAAGTTGCAGTTTTTAATTTCCTTTGGTTGATGTGGAGTTTTGGTACAAGTTTAAACATTCAAAATACATATCAAGCAAGCATGACAAGAGTATATGAGCAGTGGAAAGTAAAGCATGCAAGTTGCAAGAATGTAAAGAGATGGGATTGGAGTGTGCAAACGCAATTTGGAGACACGGAGATTTTTATCCGTGGTTCCGATAGGTGGTGCTATCGTACATCCACGTTGATGGAGACTTCAACCCACGAAGGGTAACGGTTGCGCGAGTCCTCGGAGGGCTCCACCCGTGAAGGGTCCACGAAGAAGCAACCTTGTCTATCCCACCATGGCCGTCGCCCACGAAGGACTTGCCTCACTAGGGTAGATCTTCACGAAGTAGGCGATCTCCTTGCCCTTACAAACTCCTTGGTTCAACTCCACAATCTTGACGGAGGCTCCCAAGTGACACCTAGCCAATCTAGGAGACACCACTCTCCAAGAAGTAACAAATGGTGTGTTGATGATGAACTCCTTGCTCTTGTGCTTCAAATGATAGTCTCCCCAACACTCAACTCTCTCTCACAGGATTTGGATTTGGTGGAAAGAAGATTTGAGTGGAAAGCAACTTGGGGAAGGCTAGAGATCAAGATTTATGTGGTTGGAATGGGATATCTTGACCTCAACACAAGTGTAGGTGGTTCTTTCTCAAAAAACATGTGTTGGAAGTGTAGGCATGTTCTGATGGCTCTCTCAACGAGTGAAGAGTGGGTGGAGGGGTATATATAGCCTCCACACAAAATCTAACCGTTACACACAAATCACCAAACTCGGTGGGACCGAATCAGAGAACTCGGTCAGACCGATTTGGTTCATAATGTGACCGTTAGGTATTTCGGTGGGACCGACATGTCAACTCAGTGGGACCGATTTCGTTAGGGTTAGGGCATAACGTAATCTCGGTGAGACCTATTACACAAACTCGGTGAGACCGATTTTGGTAACAGACTAACAGAGAGTTGGTCAGGCAAACTTGGTGGGGCCGATTGCATATCTCGGTGGGACCGAAATTATTGCAATAGGCAACAGAGAGTTTGCAAGCCCATCTCGGTGAGACCGAGATCCCATCGGTGAGACCGAATTGATTAGGGTTTCTGGCAGTGGCTATGTCAACTGAACTCGGTGGCGCCAGATAGAAAGTTTCGGTGAGTCCGAGTTTGACTTTTGGTTTAGGACATATGTGGATGTGAGAAAGTGGTTGAGGGCTTTGGAGCATATCACTAAGCAGTTTGAGCAAGCAAGCCATTAAGCAACACCTCATCCCCTCTTAATAGTATTGGCTTTCCTATGGACTCAATGTGATCTTGGATCACTAAAATAGAAAATGTAGAGTCCTGAGCTTTGAGCTTGAGCCAATCCTTTGTCCTCAGCATCTTGAAGGGGTTCCACATCCTCTAGTCCATGCCACTCCATTGTTGAACTTATCTGAAACATACTAGGTAGAAGTATTAGTCCAACAAGAGATATGTTGTCATTAATTACCAAAATCACCCATGGAGCACTTGTGTTTTCAAGTCCCTATCTATCGGAGAACATAACAATAAATTGTTTGTAGGGTACGAAACCACCTCAAAGCTATTCTTTCCGTTCGATCTATTCAAGAGTTCGTACTAAAATAACGCAAACCTATTATTTCCATTCGATCTATCCTAGAGTTCATACTAAAATAACACCAAAGCAAATTCATATTCATAATACTCAATCCAAGACAAAGAACTTCAAAGAGTGCCCCATGATTTGTACTGGAGAACATAGACAAGAACGTCCATCAACCCCTATGCATAGATTACCCCAATGTCACCTCGGGAATCCGCGAGTTGAGTGCCAAAACATATATCAAGTGAATCAATACGATACCCCATTGGCACCATGAGTATTTGATACGTCTCCAACGTATCTATAATTTTTGTTTGTTCCATGCTATTATATTATCTGTTTTGGATGTTTAATGGGCTTTAATATACCTTTTTACATTATTTTTGGGACTAACCTATTAACCGAAGGCCCAGTGCAAATTGCTGTTTTTTTTGGCTATTTCAGTGTTTCGCAGAAAAGGAATATCAAACGGAATCCAAACGGAATGAAACCTTCGCGAGGATCTTTTTTGGAACAAACGCAATCCAGGAGACTTGGAGTGGACATCAAGGAAGTAGCGAGGAAGCCACGAGGCAGGAGGGCGCGCCCCAGGGGGTGGGCGCGCCCCCACCCTCGTGGGCCCCTCGCAGCTCCACCGACCTACTTCTTTCGCCTATATATACTCTTATAACCTGAAACCTTCGGGGAGAGCCACGAAACCTATTTTCCACCGCCGCAACCTTCTGTACCCGTGAGATCCCATCTTGGGGCCTTTTTCGGCACTCTGCCGGAGGGGGATTCGATCATGGAGGGCTTCTACATCAACACCATAGCCTCTCCGATGATGTGTGAGTAGTTTACCACAAACCTTCGGGTCCATAGTTATTAGCTAGATGACTTCTTCTCTCTCTTTGGATCTCAATACAAAGTTCTCCTCGATCTTCTTGGAGATCTATTTGACGTAACTCTTTTTGTGGTGTGTTTACCGAGATCCGATGAATTGTGGGTTTATGAACTTGATTATCTATGAATATTATTTGATTCTTCTCTGAATTCTTATATGCATGATTTGCTATCTTTGCAAGTCTCTTCGAATTATCAGTTGGTTTGGCCTACTAGATTGATCTCTCTTGCAATGGGAGAAGTGCTTAGCTTTGGGTTCAATCTTGCGGTGTCCTTTCCTAGTGACAGCAGGGGCAGCAAGGCACGTATTGTATTGTTGCCATCGAGGATAAAAAGATGGGGTTTATATCATATTGCTTGAGTTTATCCCTCTACATCATGTCATCTTGCCTAATGCGTTACTCCGTTCTTATGAACTTAATACTCTAGATGCATGCTGGATAGCGGTCGATGTGTGGAGTAATAGTAGTAGATGCAGAATCATTTCGGTCTACTTGACACGGAGGTGATGCCTATATTCATGATCATTTCCTTAGATATCATCATAAAAGTGATTGATGTGTCCCCTATTAAATCTTTGTTTTCCAATATGAATCTTGATAAAGATGGGACTGGAGATGAGTCAACTTTAGTTAAAAGGCGTCCCAATGATTTAGAGTTTTTAGATCTTGATGCAAAAATTGGTAAAAGTGGGATTGAAGAGGTCAAAACTTTACATAGCAATGAACCCACTATTTTGGATTTCAAGGAATTTAATTATGATAATTATTCTTTGATAGATTGTATTTCCTTGTTGCAATCCGTGTTAAATTCTCCTGATGCTTATGATCAAAATAAAGCTTTTACTAAACACATCGTTGATGTTTTAATGCAATCTTATGAAGAAAAACTTGAATTAGAAGTTTCTATCCTTAGAAAACTTTATGATGAGTGGGAACCTACTATTAAAATTAAAGATCATGAATGCTATGATTTATGTGATTTGGGTGCTAGTGTTTCCACGATTCCAAAAACTTTGTGTGACGTGTTAGGTTTCCGTGAATTTGATGATTGTTCTTTAAATTTGCACCTTGCGGATTCCACCATTAAGAAACCTATGGGTAGGATTAATGGTGTTCTTATTGTTGCAAATAGGAATTATGTGCCCGTCGATTTCATTGTTCTTGATATAGATGGCAATCCTACATGTCCTATTATTCTTGGTGAAAGATCATGGATGTCGCCTAGAGGGGGGGGGGTGAATAGGCGATTTAAAATAATTACGGTTTAGGCTTGAACAAATGTGTAATAAACCTAGCGGTTAATTCGTCAAGCACAAAACCTACAACAACTAGGCTCACCTATATGCACCAACAACTTATGCTAAGCAAGATAAACAACTAGGTGATAGCAAGATATATGACAAGAAACAATAAGGCTATCACAAAGTAAAGTGCATAAGTAAAGGGCTCGGGTAAGAGATAACCGAGGCACGCGGAGACGATGATGTATCCGGAAGTTCACACCCTTGCGGATGCTAATCTCCATTTGGAGCGGTGTGGAGGCACAATGCTCCCCAAGAAGCCACTAGGGCCACCGTAATCTCCTCACGCCCTCGCACAATGCAAGATGTCGTGATTCCACTAAGGGACCCTTGAGGGCGGTCACCGAACCCGTACAAATGGCAACCCTTGGGGGCGGTCACTGAACCCGTACACTTTGGCAACCCTTGGGGGCGGTCACCAGAACCCGTCAAATTGCTCGGGGCGATCTCCACAACCTAATTGGAGACTCCGACGCTTGCACAGAGCTTTACACCACAATGATTGAGCTCCGAACACCACCAACCGTCTAGGGCACCCAAGCACCCAAGAGGAACAAGCTCAAGGGTACCAAGCACCCAAGAGTAATAAGCTTCTCAACTTGTAACTTCCACGTATCACCGTGGAGAACTCAAACCGATGCACCAAATGCAATGGCAAGGGCACACGGAGTGCCCAAGTCCTTCTCTCTCAAATCCCACCGAAGCAACTAATGCTAGGGAGGAAAATGAGAGGAAGAACAAGAAGGAGAACACCAAGAACTCCAAGATCTAGATCCAAGGGGTTCCCCTCACATAGAGGAGAAAGTGATTGGTGGAAATGTGGATCTAGATCTCCTCTCTCTTTTCCCTCAAAAACTAGCAAGAATCCATGGAGGGATTGAGAGTTAGCAAGCTCGAAGAAGGTCAACAATGGGGGAAGAACACGAGCTCAAAAGATAAGGTAGAATGGGGAAGAAGACCCCCTTATATAGTGGGGGGAACAATCCAACCGTTACCCCCAAAACAGCCCCGCAGAGGGCGGTACTACCGCAGGAGGCAGCGGTACTACCGCTCCCCCGGGCGGTACTACCGTGGAGTCTAGAGGGCAGGAGAGTGACAGACCCGAGCGGTACTGCCGCGGTGGTTGGGCGGTACTACCGCTCGTGAGCGGTACTGCCGCCCTACTGCCGCTGCGAAGTACCGCACTATTCGACACGAAAAATGACCCCTCGAGTCGACGCGGTAGGGGCCTGGTACCGTAGCGGTACTACTGCTGAGGACCCACTAGCGGTACTACCGCTGCGGAGCGGTACTGCCGCTTGTGACCCCTAAGCGGTACTACCGCTGTACTACCGCTGGGACCATCCTATAGCCACTTCCACGAAAACAAGAATACTCCACGGGAAACCAAAACTGCCATAACTTCTGCATATGAGCTCCGAATTGAGCAAACTCAAGCTTGTTGGATACAAGACGACGAGTAGCATCAAAACAGGCATAACCTTCCAACATCAAACCTCCAACCGAGGCAAGGAAGGTATGCCAACAAAATAGAGGAGTGAAACCTCCAACCGAGAAGAACCGGCATAACCTTCCAACATCAAAAACATCATAGAAGATGCGAGTGAACTCCGTTTTCGATGAACTCGAGCTTGTCATCAAGATGACCATAAGCTCCAAAACTCACAAAGAGAAGAACCAAACAAGAACCAATAAAGATGATGCAAGGATGCAATGGTTTGAGCTCTCTATGAACGATACGAGCAAGCTACTCATCGAGAGCCCCCCTTGATAGTACGACAATCGATCCTATAACCCGGTCTCCCAACTACCATCATGAGACCGGTAAAATAGAAAACCTATCAAGAGCAAACCTTTGCCTTGCACATGGTCCACTTGAGCTAGATGATGACGATCTTGACTCCCTCAAGATGGACCACCTTTCTTGATTGCGTTGGCTCGATGAAGACTAGTTGATTCCTCCCCCATATTCCACTATGGGTGAGCCACCCTTCCGCACATCTTCACAAGTCCATTGTCACCACAATGGCTTCAAGCATTTGATCTCTTCGTGATGCTTTACTTGAACTTGCCCGCTTCACTTGAACTTGCACACCGCAACCTAACCCCACAAAGAACTCTCACGAAGACCATGGGTTAGTACACAAAGCGTAATTGACAATGCTTACCATACCATGGGATCGCTTGATCCCTCGGTACATCTTGTGCGCTTTGTGTGTTAATCAAATTGATTCACTCTTGACTTAGTCTTGATCAACATTGACTCTTTCCAACTCTCTTCATTTGGATGATGTCTTGAAGGTAAACATGAATGATCACACAATCTTCTTCTTCAAGACATGTTTCCAATAAGCTCAACTCTCACATGACCAATCTTTGGATAAACTCCTTGAAACCAACACATGGACTTCAAGAAATGCCTATGGACAAATCCTTCAAATATAACTCAAGGCAACCATTAGTCCATAGAGATTGTCATCAATTACCAAAACCAAACATGGGGGCACCGCATGTTCTTTCACTTGGTAGATCTTTCCTTAGAACAATTGGTGCAATTATTGATATGAAAGAAGGAAATATTAGATTCCAATTTCCATTAAGGAAAGGCATGGAACACTTTCCTAGGAAGAAAATTAAATTACCTTATGAATCTATTATGAGATCCACTTATGGATGGCATACCAAAGATGATAATACCTAGATCTATTCTTGTTTTTATGCCTAGCTAGGGGCGTTAAACGATAGCGCTTGTTGGGAGGCAACCCAATTTTATTTTTGTTCCTTGCTTTTTGTTCCTGTTTAATAATAAATAATTCATCTAGCCTCTGTTTGGATGTGTTTTTATGTTTTAATTAGTGTTTGTGCCAAGTAGAACCAATAGGATCTTCTTGGGTGATAGTCGTTTGATCTTGCTGAAAAAGACAGAAACTTTGCGCTCACGAAAATAATTGTTTAAATTCACCAAAACGTGATAAAATACTAATTATTTTTGCAGTAGATCAATAAACAAATTATCCAGGTTGTCCTAGTTTTTCAGAATTGTTGGAGTTCCAGAAGTATTCGAACAAATCAGATTGCTACAGACTGTTCTGTTTTTTACAGATTTTGTTTTTCGTGTGTTGTTTGCTTATTTTAATGAATCTATGGCTAGTATCGGGGGGGGGGGGGTATGAACCATAGAGAAGTTAGAATACAGTAGGTTTAACACCAATATAAATAAAGAATGAGTTCATTACGGTACCTTAAGGTGGTAGTTTATTTTATTTCGCTAACGGAGCTCATGAGATTTTCTGTTGAGTTTTGTGTTGTGAAGTTTTCAAGTTTTGGGTAAAGATTTGATGGATTATGGAACAAGGAGTGGCAAGAGCCTAAGCTTGGGGATGCCCAAGGCACCCCAAGGTAAAATTCAAGGACAACCAAAAGCCTAAGATTTCCGGGGCATCCCCTCTTTCGTCTTCGTCTATCGGTAACTTTACTTGAGGCTATATTTTTATTCACCACATGATATGTGTTTTTCTTGGAGCGTCTTGTATGATTTAAGTCTTTGCTTTTTAGTTTACCACAATCATCCTTGCTGTACACACCTTTTGGGGGAGACACACATGAATCGGAATTTATTAGAATACTCTATGTGCTTCACTTATATCTTTTGAGCTAGATAATTTTGCTCTAGTGCTTCACTTATACCTTTTTAGAGCACGGTGGTGGTTTTATTTTATAGAAATTATTGATCTCTCATGCTTCACTTATATTATTTTGAGAGTCCTTTAGAACAACATGTGATACGTCTCCAACGTATCTATAATTTTTGATTGTTCCATGCTATATTATATTTTGTTTTGGACATTAATGGGCTTTATTATACACTTTTATATTATTTTTGGGATTAACCTATTAACCGGAGGCCCAGCCCAGAATTGTTGTTTTTTTACCTATTTCAGAGTTTCGCAGAAAAAGAATATCAAACGGAGTCCAAACGGAATGAAACCTTCGGGAACGTGATTTTCGGAACGAACATGATCCAGAGGACTTGGACCCTACGTCAAGACATCAACCATGAAGGCACGAGGTAGGGGGCACGCCTACCCCCAGGCACGCCCTCCACCCTCGTGGGCCCCACGTTGCTCCACCGACGTACTTCTTACTCCTATATATACCTACGTACCCCCTACCAGATACGGAGCCAAAAACCTAATTCCACCGCCGCAACCTTCTGTACCCGTGAGATCCCATCTTGGGGCCTTTTCCGGAGCTCCGCCGGAGGGGGCATCGATCACGGAGGGCTTCTACATCAACACCATAGCCTCTCCGATGATGTGTGAGTAATTTACCTCAAACCTTCGGGTCCATAGTTATTAGCTAGATGGCTTCTTCTCTCTCTTTGGATCTCAATACAAAGTTCTCCATGATACTCGAGGAGATCTATTTGATGTAATCTTCTTTTGCGGTGTGTTTGTTGAGACCGATGAATTGTGGGTTTATGATCAAGTTTATCTATGAACAATATTTGAATCTTCTTTGAAATCTTTTATGCATGATTGGTTATCTTTGCAAGTCTCTTCGAATTATCAGTTTGGTTTGGCCTACTAGATTGATCTTTCTTGCAATGGGAGAAGTGCTTAGCTTTGGGTTCAATCTTGCGGTGTCCTTTCCCAGTGACAGTAGGGGCAGCAAGGCACGTATTGTATTGTTGCCATCGAGGATAAGAAGATGGGGTTTATATCATATTGCATGAGTTTATCCCTCTACATCATGTCATCTTACTTAAAGCGTTACTCTGTTCTTATGAACTTAATACTCTAGATGCATGCTGGATAGCGGTCGATGTGTGGAGTAATAGTAGTAGATGCAGGCAGGAGTCGGTCTACTTGTCGCGGACGTGATGCCTATATACATGATCATACTTAGATATTCTCATAATTATGCTCAGTTCTGTCAATTGCTCAACAGTAATTTGTTCACCCACCGTAATACTTATGCTCTCAAGAGAAGCCACTAGTGAAACCTATGGCCCCTGGGTCTATCTTCCATCATATTAATCTTCCAACACTTAGCTATTTTTATTGCCTTTTATTTTACTTTGCATCTTTATCATAAAAATACCAAAAATATCATCTTATCATATCTATCAGATCTCACTCTCGTAAGTGACCGTGAAGGGATTGACAACCCCTTTATTGCGTTGGTTGCGAGGATTTATTTGTTTGTGTAGGTGCGAGGGACTCGTGCGTGGCCTCCTACTAGATTGATACCTTGGTTGTCAAAAACTGAGGGAAATACTTACGCTGCTTTACTGCATCACTACAGGAATCAGCTACTTTGCCGTCTGCCACGGCAGACGGCAAAGGCAAGGATGGCGGACGGCAACGGCCTTTGCCGTCTGCCGCGGACGGCAAAAGGCTCCAGCAAAGTAGGCTACGGTAAAGAGCTTCTTTGTCGTCTGCTTTCTGAAGCGGACGGCAAAGGGGCCTTTGCCATCAGCGGCGGACGGCAAAGAAAGCCGACGGCAATAAATGTGCTGTTAGTCCGTTAGGCGGCTCACGGCAGCCTTTGCCGTCCGCCGCTGACGGTAAAGAGCATCCGGCCTTTGCCGTCCGCCGAATGACGTCAGCTGGACGTCGCTGCGGGACATGTCTTTGCCGTGTGCCACTGTAGGCAAAGCCTTTGCCGTCCGCCGCTGTAGGCAAACTGACCAAATGGGTCAGCTCCCAGGGAGCACAAGTGGCCGCCGCGTGGCTTTTTTGCCGTCCGCCGCGGACGGCAAAGGTGCCTCTTTTTTCTGTTTTTTTTTAAATTCAGCAATTTTCACAACAAATATATGATATATATATATATTTCACAGGGCTATTTAACAGCAAACATATGACATATCCAGCACATAAGTTTCATCGTGCATACATATATAGTTCCATCCATTCATACATAGCAAGTTGCACATACACATTGTTCCATCCATACATATTACAATGCAAAGTTTCATCAAGATAGCAAGTTCCATCATAGCAAGCTAGAAGAATACTAGAGGAGAATGAAAGAAAAAACAAGCACTCCATCATAGCAAGCTAGCTTCTGTGAAGTGAATGAAATCTGCAAAAAGGCAAATAAGAAAGTTAGAAAAAGGTGACTAGAAGAAGAAGTATATGCCATTTATGAGCTAACTTAGGTGAAATGGATCATTTATGAGCTAACTTAGTTGAAATGGATCGTTTATGAGCTAACCTAGGTGAAATAGATCGTTTATGAGCTAACTTAGGTATAATGCATCATTTTAGAGCTAACCTAGGTAAGATGGGTCATTTTGGAGCTAACCTAGGTGAAATGGATCGTTTTTGAGCTAAGTTAGGTGAAATGGATCGTTTATGAGCTAACCTAGGTGAAATAGATCGTTTATGAGCTAATTTTGGTAAAATGCATTATTTTAGAGCTAACCTAGGTGTGATGGGTCATTTTGGAGCTAAACTAGGTAAAATGGATCGTTTGTGAGCTAACCTAGGTGAAATGGATCGTTTATGAGCTAATCTAGATAAAATGGGTCATTTTAGAGCTAACTTGGGTAAAATGCATCATTTTGGAGCTAACCTAGGTAAGATGGGTCATTTTGGAGCTAACCTAGGTAAAATGGGTCATTTTAGAGATAACATAGGTAAAATGGATCATTTTGGAGTTAGTCTAGGTAAAATGGGTCATTTTAGAGCTAACTTGGGTAAAATGGATCATTTATGAGCTAACTAAGGTATAATGGGTCATTTTAGAGCTAACTTAGGTAAAATGGATTGTTTATGAGCTAACTAAGCTAATTATGCCATTTTTGACATCAGTAAGCTAAGTACATGTCATTATTGAGCAAATCTAGTTAACTAAGCATACTAGAGCTAACTTAGGTCATTTTGGAGGAAACAAAGCTAAGTATAGATTGTTTTAGAGCTAATTTAGGTAAAATGGATGGTTTTGGAGGTTAATAAGCTTATTAAGTCATTTTGGAGGAAAAGAAGCTAACTCTAGGTCATTGTGGTAAGCATATTGGAGGAAATAAGGCTAAGTCTAGGTCTTTATGCATTTGTTAAGCAAAACACTAGAAGAAACTTACCAGCGCCCACCATCTTTCAACACCTGCCATGACAAAGAGTAAACGGAATTAGTACAACATAAAAAAAATACCGACATGAATAATAATATGTATATCACTTAAGTGTATCATCATCAAGTACAACATAAAAAAATTATATACCTAACACTACTAATAATCTTGATCACTATCATCAATAAATGCATAATCATCATCATCACTATAATCAATGACGGGCTCATAGGTTCAGTGGCATCAACATGTGGAAGGCCACCTTGACGTAATCGGTGAAGCATTGACAGGTCATCCGCAGCAGTAACCTCCTCTTGTTCCGGCTCTTCTTGTTCCTCCTCTGGGTTGATGTCGGATTCACTGTCGCTGTCTACTTCAATATTTTGGGGTGAAGTATAGCGGTTCTTGAAACGCTTTTTGGAAAGACGTGTCTCTTGGAAGAATTCTCCTTCATATGTGTCTGGGTTAATGTGAGGTTCATAATCCTCTTCCTTTGGGGGAGATTTTCTAGCACGTGGCGGCACTTCATAAACGACATCCCAACCTTTCAGATTTGGATTAGTTTGGCAGGCCCACGGTAGATAGAATACTTGGGTCGCCTGTTGAGCCGTAATATAGACATCAGGAACATCTAAATGGGTGCTTTGTTTGATTTCAACTAGCCCTATATGTTCATGAGTCCTTCTAGTCTCCTTCGGCTAAAACCAATAACATTTGAAGAGTACGACATTCGGTGGGTTGTCACCATAGAATATAAGTTCATAAATTGCTTCAACTCTCCCATAATACTCGGTACCTCCTTCGCCGATAGCAGATACACAACAATTTGTAGACTTTCGGTCGGCCATAGATAGCTCTTTGCCATAGGTACAAAAGCGATACCCGTTGATGTCGTATTTGTCAAATGAACGGACCTTATAGTCAAAACCATTAGTGACTTGTCTCAATTCGGCGTCCATAGACTCTGAATTAGCCTATAAGTTTAATACGAAAGGATTGTTGCATTAGGCAGAAATTAGCGAATGTAATGAAATGGTCTAATAGAAATTACCGTTTGTTTGAACCAAGAGATGAAACCGGGATAGCCGCCTCCTTTCTTCTTCTTCTTCTTTCATCTTTTTTCTACTTCTTTTACTTCTTTTCGTTTCTTCTTTTCTTCTTCTTCTACTTCTTCTACTTCTTTTCTTCTTCTTCTTCTTTTTTCATCTTTTTTCTACTTCTTTTCTTTTCTTCTTTTCTTCCTTTCTTCTTCTTCTACTTCTTTTCTTCTTCTTCTTCTTTTTTCATCTTTTTTCTACTTCTTTTCTTTTCTTCTTTTCTTCTTCTTCTTCTTCTTCTTCTTCTTCTTCTTCTTCCACTTCTTCTTCTTCTTCTTCTTCTTCTTCTTCTTCTTCTTCTTCTTCTTTTCTTCTACATATTCTTTTTTCTTCTACTTCTTTTCTTCTTTTCTTCTAACACTAACACTATATAACACATATCTAGCACTAAATCTATCACTAACAATTAAACATAAAAAAAATGAAAAAACAGAAAAAAATGAAAAAATAACTCACCGGAGCAATGGGACGGTCGGGGCAGTGGGGCGGGTGGGCCGGCGACGTGGTGGCGCGCCGGGGCAATGGGACAGTCGGGGCAGTGGGACGGGTGGGCCGGCGACGTGGTGGCGCGCCGGGGCGCCGGGATGGTGGAGCGACGGGGCGTCGGCGGGTGGGGGCGGCGGGGTGGTGGGGTGGCAGGGGCGGCGCCGGGCGGCGGGATGGTGGGGCGACGGGGCGTCGGCGGGTGGGGTGGGGACGGCGGGGTGGTGGGGCGACGGGGCAAGCGGGGGCGGGGGCGGCGCCGGGCGGCGGGGGCGGCGGTGGGTGGATCTGGTGGCGTGGCGTCGGGGAGGAGAGAGGGAGAGAAACATAGAGGAGTAACGGGCGGGGGGGGGGGGCTCGATCGGCCGTTAGTTAGGTTAGGTTAGTTAGCCTTTGCCGTCCGCTTTTTTTATCTTTGCCGTCTGCTAGCCGTTAAGTTTTTACTAATCGGCTCGTTAGTGGGGGCCACCTCTCTCTTTGCCGTCAGCCAGCGGACGGCAAAGAAGTGACAGATGGCAAAGACCTTCTTTGCCGTCTGCCAGTTGTTTGCCATCTGCTTTTTGGTAGCTGATGGCAAAGACCTTCTTTGCCGTCTGCTAGCGGACGACAAAGAACCGGCAGACGGCAAAATCCCTGATTCCAGTAGTGCATCACCCTTTCCTCTTCAAGAGAAAACCAACGCAGTGCTCAAGAGGTAGCAGCATGGTAATTTGCTTTGGCTATAAAATTAGTCCTAATATGATAGGCATCCAAGATGGGTATAATAAAAACTTTCATATAGAGTGCATTGAATACCATGAGAAGTTTGATACTTGATGATTGTTTTGAGATATGAAGATGGTAATATTAGAGTCGTGCTAGTTGAGTAATTGTGAATTTGAGAAATACTTGTGTTGAAGTTTGCAAGTCCCGTAGCATGCACGTAGGTGTTCTTTGATTGTCATCCTTATGAGTGGCGGTCGGGGACGAGCGATGGTCTTTTCCTACCAATCTTTCCCCCTAGGAGCATGCGCGTAGTGCTTGGTTTTTGATGACTTGTAGATTTTTGCAATAAGTATGTGAGTTCTTTATGACTAATGTTGAGTCCATGGATTATACGCACTCTCACCTTTCCATCATTGCTAGCCTCTTCGGTACCGTGCATTGCCCTTTCTCACCTCGAGAGTTGGTGCAAACTTCGCCGGTGCATCCAAACCCCGTGATATGATACACTCTATCACACATAAACCTCCTTATATCTTCCTCAAAACAGCCACCAGACCTACCTATTATGGCATTTCCATAGCCATTCCGAGATATATTGCCATGCAACTTTCCACCGTTTCATTTATTATGACACGCTTCATCATTGTCATATTGCCCTGCATAATCATGTAATTGATATCGTATTTGTGGCAAGGCCACCATGCATAATTTTTCATACATGTCGCTCTTGATTCATTTCCCATCCCGGTATACCGCCGGAGGCATTCATATAGAGTCATATTTTGTTCTAGTATCGAGTTGTAATCATTGAATTGTAAATAAATAGAAGTGTGATGATCATCATTAATAGAGCATTGTCCCATTGAAAAAAAAGAAAAAAAAGAAAGGGGCCAAAAAAAAAGAAAAAAAAGAAAGGCCCAAAAAAGGCCTAAAAAATATAAATAAAAGAAGGGACAATGCTACTATCCTTTTTTCCACACTTGTGCTTCAAAGTAGCACCATGATCTTTATGATAGAGAGTCTCTTATTTTGTCACTTTCATATACTAGTGGGAATTTTTCATTATAGAACTTGGCTTGTATATTCCAACAATGGGCTTCCTCAAATGCCCTAGGTCTTCGTGAGCAAGCAAGTTGGATGCACACCCACTTAGTTTCTTTTGTTGAGCTTTCATACATTTATAGCTCTAGTGCATCCGTTGCATGGCAATCCCTACTCCTTGCATTGACATCAATTGATGGGCATCTCCCTAGCCCGTTGATTAGCCGCGTCAATGTGAGACTTTCTCCTTTTTTTCTTCTCCACACAACCCCCATCATTATATTCTATTCCACTCATAGTGCCATGTCCATGGCTCACGCTCATGTATTGCGTGAAAGTTGAAAAAGTTTGAGATTACTAAAGTATGAAGCAATTACTTGGCTTGTCATTGGGGTTGTGCATGATGAGAGCATTTTGTGTGACAAAAATGAAGCATAGCCAAACTATATGATTTTGTAGGGATAAGCTTTCTTTGGCCATGTTATTTTGAGAAGACATAATTGCTTAATTAGTATGCTTGAAGTATTATTATTTTTATGTCAATATTAAACTTTTGTCTTGAATCTTTCGGATCTGAACATTCATGCCACAATAAAGAGAATTACATTGAAAATTATGTTGAGTAGCATTCCACATCAAAAATTATGTTTTCATCATTTACCTACTCGAGGACGAGCAGGAATTTAGCTTAGGGATGCTTGATACGTCTCCAACGTATCTATAATTTTTGATTGTTCCATGCTATTATATTATCTATTTTGGATGTTTAATGGGCTTTAATATACCTTTTTATATTATTTTTGGGACTAACCTATTAACCAAAGGCCCAGTGCAAATTGCTGTTTTTTTGGCTATTTCAGTGTTTCGCAGAAAAGGAATATCAAACAGAATCCAAACGGAATGAAACCTTCGCGAGGATCTTTTTTGGAACAAACGCAATCCAGGAGACTTGGAGTGGACGTCAAGGAAGCAGCGAGGAAGCCACGAGGCAGGAGGGTGCGCCCCAGGGGGGTGGGCGCGCCCCCACCCTCGTGGGCCCCTCGCAGCTCCACTGACCTACTTCTTTCGCCTATATATACTCTTATACCCTGAAACCTTCGGGGAGAGCCACGAAACCTATTTTCCACCGCCGCAACCTTCTGTACCCGTGAGATCCCATCTTGGGGCCTTTTCCGGCGCTCTGCCGGAGGGGGATTCGATAACGGAGGGCTTCTACATCAACACCACAGCCTCTCCGATGATGTGTAAGTAGTTTACCACAGACCTTCGGGTCCATAGTTATTAGCTAGATGGCTTCCTCTCTCTTTGGATCTCAATACAAAGTTCTCCTCGATCTTCTTGGAGATCTATTCGACGTAACTCTTTTTGCGGTGTGTTTGCCGAGATCCGATGAATTGTGGGTTTATGAACTTGATTATCTATGAATATTATTTGATTCGTCTCTGAATTCTTATATGCATGATTTGATATCTTTACAAGTCTCTTTGAATTATCAGTTTGGTTTGGCCTACTAGATTGATCTTTCTTGCAATGGGAGAAGTGCTTAGCTTTGGGTTCAATCTTGCGGTGTCCTTTCCTAGTGACAGCAGGGGCAGCAAGGCACGTATTGTATTGTTTGCCATCGAGGATAAAAAGATGGGGTTTATATCATATTGCTTGAGTTTATCCCTCTACATCATGTCATCTTGCCTAATGCGTTACTCCGTTCTTATGAACTTAATACTCTAGATGCATGCTGGATAGCGGTCGATGTGTGGAGTAATAGTAGTAGATGCAGAATCATTTCGGTCTACTTGACACAGACGTGATGCCTATATTCATGATCATTGCCTTAGATATCATCATAACTATGCGCTTTTCTATCAATTGCTCGGCAGTAATTTGTTCACCCACCGCAATACATGCTATCTTGAGAGAAGCCACTAGTGAAACCTATGGCCCCCGGGTCTATGTACCTCATATTATTTTCCTATCAACTTGCTATTTCTGCCGCCGTTTATTTTGCAATCTTTACTTTGCAATCTATACAACAAAAATACCAAAAATATTTATCTTATTATCTTTATCAGATCTCACTTTTGCAAGTGGCCGTGAAGGGATTGACAACCCCTTTATCGCGTTGGTTGCAAGGTTCTTGATTGTTTCTGCAGGTACTAGGGATTTGCGTGTAGTCTCCTACTGGATTAATACCTTGGTTCTCAAAAACTAAGGGAAATACTTACGCTACTTTGCTGCATCACTCTTTCCTCTTCAAGGGAAAACCAACGCACGCTCAAGAGGTAGTAGTATTCAATTGTAAGACATATATCAAGTGTTCTCAAATCCATAAAAGTATTCAATCCGATAACAACAAAATCTCAAAGGGAAAAACTCAATTCATCACAACAAGATAAAGAGAGGAAAACACCATATGATCCGACTATATTAACAAAGCCCACGATACATCAAGATCGTGACATCTCAAGAACACGAGAGAGAGAGAGAGAGAGAGAGAGAGAGAGAGAGATTAAACACTGAAAGTGCGTTAAGTCGACTAGAGGGGGGGTGAATAGGCGATTTTTATGAATTCTTCACTGAGGAATTTCAGGGTGAGGAATTTCCTAAGAGAAGAACTACTTGCAGCAGAATAAGTACAAAGATGCAAACATAACATAACATAAGCATGGTCATCATGATGAAATGAAAACAAGCACTGAGTACAGAAAGCGTAAACACAGGATAAGCAGGATGAAGACAAACAGACTGAAGAAATTGAACTGAGGAAATTGAGAAAGTCTTCAGTCAAAGTCACACCAGATTATTGTTGTGGAAATTGAGGAAATTGAGAAGCCTTGTTGTGGTAGCCATTTTCTTCAGTGTTGAAGATGGACTTGCTGACGAACGCAGTAGCGAGGGCTAGGCTCGCCACACCAGATTCTGACTCCTCAGATGCCTCCTCTTCCTCATGTTCCTCAGATTCAGCTTCAGAGTCCATTTCCTTGCCAATGAATGCCCGAGCCTTCTTGGAGCTGCTCTTCTTGTGAGATGAAGACTTCGAGGATTTTGATGATGAAGACTTTGAAGATTTCTTCTTCTTCTTTGAGTCATCCGAACTGTAATCCTTGTATTTCTTTTTCTTTGATTCCTTTTCCCACTGAGGACGGTCTTGAATGTAGTGACCAGGTTTCTTGCATTTATGGCACAGTCTCTTCTTGTAGTCACGGGATGAGGAATCATCACTTCTTGAGGATCTTCCAAAGCGACCATGCCTTGGGAACTTCTGGAATTTCTTCACGAGCATTGCTAGCTCCTGGCTCAGTTCTTCAAGATCACCAAGGCTGCTACCAGAATCTTCACCTTCAGATTCAGACACTGCCTTGGCCTTCAGGGCGCGTGATCTGCCATAGCTTGGACCATAGAGATCTCTCTTCTCAGCAAGCTGGAACTCATGAGTGTTTAGCCTTTCGAGGATATCAGCGGGATCAAGTGACTTGTAGTCTCCACGTTCTTGTATCATCAGTGCCAGAGTATCAAATGAGGAATCAAGCGATCTCAGCAATTTCTTCACCACCTCATGGTCAGTGATGTCAGTGGCACCAAGTGCTTGAAGCTCATTTGGGATGTCAGTGAGGTGATCGAAGGTTTGCTGAACATTTTCATTGTCAAGTCTTTTGAAGTGATTGAAGAGATTGCGAAGAACGTCAACTCGAGAGTCGCGCTGAGTTGAGACTCCTTCATTTACTTTGGACAGCCTATCCCAGATAAGCTTAGCAGTTTCCAAAGCACTCACTCTGCCATACTGCCCTTTACTCAGATGGCCACATATGATGTTCTTCGCTTGAGAATCGAGTTGCTTGAATCTCTTCACATCAGCAGCACTCACAGAAGGTGTGACAGAGGGAACACCATTTTCCACAACATACCAGAGATCGTTATCAATTGCCTCAAGATGCATTCGCATCTTATTCTTCTAGTAGGGGTAGTCCATCCCATCGAAGGTAGGACACCCAACAGAGACCTTGATCATACCTGCGGTCGACATAACTAAAACTCTAGGTGGTTAAACCAAAATCACACAGAACAAGGGAGTACCTCGCTCTGATGCCAATTGAAAGTGCGTTAAGTCAACTAGAGGGGGGGGGGTGAATAGGAAATTTTTATGAATTCTTTACTGAGGAATTTCAGGGTGAGGAAATTCCTAAGAGAAGAACTACTTGCAGCGGAAAAAGTACTCAGATGAAAACATAACAGAACATAAGCATGGTCATCATGATGAAATGAAAACAAGCACTGAGTACAAAAAGCGTAAACACAGGATAAGCAGGATGAAGACAAACAGACTGAAGAAATTGAACTGAGGAAATTGAGAAAGTCTTCAGTCAAAGTCTTCAAACAGTTATGAACAAGCACACAACAAAGTAATGAGGAAATGAAAGAGTTGAGGAAATAGAACCAGTTGGCTTGGTGAAGACAATGATTTGGTAGACCAGTTCCAACTGATGTGACAGTTGTACGTCTGGTTGGAGCGGCTAGGTATTTAAACCTGAGGACACACAGTCCTCACTGTATTCTCCTTGAGCTAAGGTCACACAAACCTCGCCCAATCACTCGTGGTAAGTCTTCAGGTGACTTCCAAACCTTCACAAACTTGGTCACTCGGTGATCCACAATTTCCTCTTGGATGCTCTAGACCATGACGCCTAACCGTCTGGAAGATGCACAGTCTTCAAAGGTAACAAGCGTCGGATCCACGCAGGATCAATCTCTTCAGTGATGCTCAATCACTTTGGGTTGTAGGTGTTTGGGTTTGGGTTTTCCTCACTTGATGATTTCTGCTCAAAGTCCTCGGAGGATGAGATGCTCTCAAATGACAAGTGTCAGTTTCTCTCGGAGCAGACAACCAGCTAGTGGTTGTAGGGGGCGGATATTTATAGCCTAGGGAGCAGCCCGACATGATAAGACATAAATGCCCTTCAATGATATGACCGTTAGGTGAGTAGATATTTTAGGACAGCTGGCGCGTAGCACAACAATGGTCAGAATTTTGACTATCAAATTCCTCACGGCTATCATGTTCCTCACTTGTAGGCAATCCGCACTGGCGAATTCCTAACTCCTCAGTCAGAACAAATTCCTCAGAGACTAGAGAACTTCATCTCTATCACTGAAGAAATTGACTGAACTGTATGAGATTTCCAATGGCTTCACTCGAAGGGATTGGTAGGTGTAGGATTTTGAGTTGAGCATCACTTGGAAATATTTCCTTAGTATTTCCTCGACCTCCTTTAACAGTACGGTGTTTCCTATGACTCAAGAAAGAGAAAATGAAACTACGAAAGCAAAAGTCTTCACGCTTCATGTTCCTCGCATGAAATCCAAGTCTTCAGGGTCACACCAATTTCTTCACTTTCAAAGTCTTCAGAAAGTCTCTAGAAATCCAAAGTCTTTAGTCAAAGAACTTCATTTTTAGGGGTCAAATTTCTCTGTAAATATCAAACTCCTCATAGACTTATAGACCTGTGTACACTCACGAACACATCAGTCCCTTAACCTATAAGTCTTCAATACACCAAAATCACTAAGGGACACTAGATGCACTTACAAACACATAGCTACTGGTACAAACCCTCAGCCCCGAGGTTGGACTACTCCCTCCTCATCGTGGTGGCCGCCGGGATGATGAAGATGGCCATCGGAGATGATTCCCCCCTCCGGCAGGGTGCCGAAACGGGGTCGAGATTGGTTTTCGTGGATACAGAGCCTTGCGGCGGCAGAACTTCTGATCTAGGTTAACCTCGACGGTTTCTGGAATTTTTGGGAATTATAGGGTAAAGAGGGGATGCGGGAGGCCACCGAGGTGGGCACAACCCACCTGGGCGCGCTTGGGCCCCCAGGCGCGCCCTGGTGGGTTGTGCCCCCTCGGGGCGCCCCCAGGTACTTCTCTGGCCCATCCTGGGTATTCTGGTCCATAAAAAATCTCCAAAAAGTTCCGCGGTGTTTGGACTCCGTTTGATATTGATTTCTTGCGATGTAAAAAACAAGCAAAAAACAGCTACTGGCACTGGGCAATGGTGTTGGGGAGCGCAGTATTTCAAAATTTTCCTACGATCACGCAAGATCTATCTAGGAGATGCATAGCAACGAGACGGGATAGTGTGTCCACGTACCCTCATAGACCGAAAGCGGAAGTGTTTAGTAACGCGGTTGATGTAGTCGAACGTCTTCGTGATTCAACCGATCCAAGTACCGAACGTACGGCACCTCCGTGTTCAGCACACGTTCAACACGATGACATCCCTCGAGCTCTTGATCCAGTTGAGTACGAGGGAGAGTTCTGTCAGCATGACGGCGCGGAGACGGTGATGATGAAGGTACCGGTGCAGGGCTTCGCCTAAGCACTACGACGATATGACCGAGGTGTGTAACTGTGGAGGGGGGCACCGCACATGGCTAAGACAATTGATCTTGTGTGTTCTAGGGTGCCCCCTTGCCTTCATATATAAAGGAGGAGAGGGGGAGGCCGCCCGGCCCCTGTAGGGCGCGCCAAGAGAGAAGAGTCCTACTAGGACTCCAAGTCCTAGTAGGATTCCACTTGGTGGAAGGGGGAAGAAGGAAGGGAGCGGGAGAGGGGAAGGAAAGGGGGGCGCTGCCCCCTTCCCCTAGTCCAATTCGGACTGCCAATGGGGGGGGGCGGCCAGCCCCTTGCGGCCCTCCTCTCTCTCCACTAAGGCCCATGAAGGCCCATTAGTTCCCCGGGGGGTTCCGGTAACCCTTCCGGCACTCCGATAATTACCCGGTACCTCCCGGAACTCATCCGGTGTCCGAATAATCGTCCAATATATCATTCTTTATGTCTCGACCATTTCGAGACTCCTCGTCATGTCCGTGATCTCATCCGGGACTCCGAACAAACTTTGGTCTTCAAATCACATAACTCATAATATAAATCGTCATCGAACGTTAAGCGTGTGGACCCTACGGGTTCGAGAACTATGTAGACATGACCGAGACACATCTCCGGTCAAT
Organism: Triticum aestivum; assembly: GCF_018294505.1. Lineage (NCBI taxonomy): Eukaryota > Viridiplantae > Streptophyta > Magnoliopsida > Poales > Poaceae > Triticum > Triticum aestivum. The sequence continues at coordinate 308,967,333 of NC_057799.1, forward strand.
AACCAATAGCGGAACCTGGATGCTCATATTGGCTCCTACATATTCTACAAAGATCTCTATCAGTCAAACCGCATAACAAGATACGTCATTCCCATTGTCATCGGTATGTTACTTGCCCGAGATTCGATTGTCGGTATCATCATACCTAGTTCAATCTCGTTACCGGAAAGTCTCTTTACTTGTTCCGTAATGCATCATCCCGCAACTAACTCATTAGTTACATTGCTTGCAAGGCTTATAGTGATGTGCATTACCGAGAGGGCCTAGAGATACCTCTCCGATACACGGAGTGACAAATCCTATTCTTGATTTATGCCAACCCAACAAACACCTTTGGAGACACCTGTAGAGCATCTTTATAATCACCCAGTTACGTTGTGACGTTTGATAGCACACAAGGTGTTCCTCCGGTATTCGGGAGTTGCATAATCTCATAGTAAGAGGAACATGTATAAGTCATGAAGAAAGCAATAGCAATAAAACTAAACGATCATTATGCCAAGCTAACAGATGGGTCTTGTCCATCACATCATTCTCTAATGATTTGACCCCGTTCATCAAATGACAACACATGTCCATGGCTAGGAAACTTAACCATCTTTAATTAACGAGCTAGTCAAGTAGAGGCATACTAGGGACACTCTGTTTGTCTATGTATTCACACATGTACTAAGTTTCCGGTTAGCATGAATAATAAACATTTATCATGATATAAGGAAATATAAATGACAACTTTATTATTGCCTCTAGGGCATATTTCCTTCAACTGGCTCAATAGGTTAGTCCCAAAAAATGATATAAAATGACTATAAAATGATTATAAAACATCCAAGAATGATAATATAACAGCATGGAACAATCAAAAATTATAGATACGTTGGAGACGTATCAGCATCCCCAAGCTTAATCCTGCTCGTCCTCGAGTAGGTAAATGATAAAAACATAATTTTAGATGTGGAATGGTTCCTATCATGTCATCTCATATTCTTTTCTTTGTAGCATGGACATTTGGACTTTTATATGGTTCAAAGCAATAGTCTAGTTTTGACATGAGACTTAAATACTCAAGCATATCAACAAGCAACAATGTCTTTCATAATATCAACGCTAAAATAAGTTATCCATAGCCCATCATGCTCAATCATTGATACATTCATGAAACACACTCGCATATTAGCTACACCCAATGCTCAAGTATGATCATAGTGCCCCCTAGTTGGTCCTTTATAAGAGAATATGGAGACTCAAATTAAAAATAAAAATTGCATAAAGTAAAAGAAAGGCCCTTCGCAGAAGGAAGTAGGGATTTGTAGAGGTGCCAGAGCTCAAAGCAAAAATTGAGAGATAAAAACATTTTGAGAGGCATACTTTTCCCACCAACGAAAACGACTTAGAGCTCCCAACACTTTCCATGCTAGATATATCATAGGCGGTTCCCAAACAGAAAATAAAGTTTGTTCCTTTTTCAACCATACTTTCACTTTCCATGGCTAGCCGTATCCACGGTTTCCCTCCATACCAACACTTTCCAAGGAATGTATTATTTGACAACATAAAGTAAATTCATTTTTCATTTCGGGACTAGGCATCCCTAATACCTTTGCCTTACTCTCGTGCAATGACAAGTGAATAAACACTCATCATGAGAATAACACATCTAGCATGGAAAATATTGGCCACCCCTCACCGCCTCACGAGTGGCACGAGCACACAAAAGAGAAATTTATTTTGAAAATTAGATATGGCACATACAAATTTGCTTAGAAAGGCAAAAGAATACCGCATATAGGTAGGTATAGTGGACTCATGTGGCAAAACTGGTTTAAAGGATTTTGGATGCACAAGTAGTGATCATACTTAGTGCAAAATGAAGGCTAGCAAGAGATTAAGAAGCGACCAACCAGGAAACGAATAATCTCATAAGGGAGCATTAAGCATAATTAATACCGAATAATGCACCACAAGTAGGATATAATTTCATTGCACAACTATTGACTTTCGTGCTTGCATAGGGAATCACAAACCTTAACATCAATATTCTTACTAAAGCATAATTACTCATCAACATGACTCACATATCACATCATCATATCTCAAAACTATTACAAGGAATCAAGTTTATCTTGTCCAATGATCTTCATGAAAGTTTTTATTATATCCTTCTTGGATATCTATCACTTTGGGACCAATTTTCATGTGTTGCTTTTGATAAGCTCAAACAAATATAAGTGAAGATCATGAGCATAATATTTCTTCCTCTCAAATTAATTTAAGTGAATCAAGAGAGAATTTCTTCAAAAATACTAAAGCACACCGTGCTCAAAAATATATAAGTGAAGCACTAGAGCAATTCCGTAGAAAAGAGCTTCGTTGACGGGATGTGAGTGCCGCTTACTTAGCCTCCCCGACAACTATTTGAGGACTCTATTTTATTTAAAAACTTTTAGATCTAATTATTTTATTAAACAAGCAAGCAAAAAAACAAAATGAAATTCCAACAATAGCACAACTCATGTGGAGAAGCAAAAAGTTAGGCTCAACCGATACTAACCGATAATTGTTGAAGAAGAAAGGTGGGATGCCTACCGGGGCATCCCCAAGCTTAGATGCTTGAGACTTCTTGAATACTATCTTGGGATGACTTGGGCATCCCCAAGCTTGAGCTTTTGTGTCTCCTTAATTCTTCTCATATCATGGTTTTCTTAAATCTCAAAAGCTTCATCCACACAAAACTCAACAAGAACTCGTGAGATAAGTTAGTATAAACCAATGCAAAAACCTTATCATTCTATACTGTAGAAAATCACTAAAATTATTATTCAACACTGCATACTAAATTCCTCTGCATATTTAACACTCCTATCCTCAAATAGAATCATTAAACAAGCAAACATATGCAGACAATGCAAACATAACAGCAATATGCCAAAACAGTACATTCTGTAAAGAATGCAAGAGTATCAATACTTATTAAAATCCAAAATTATGAAAATTTTACCACACTATAGAAAATTTATCAGAGCTTATTTTGCAAAAAGTTTCAACATTTTATTACATTCTAGCTTTTCTAGGGAATTTTTGCAACAGCGGTAAACTTTCTGTTTTCAAACAGCAACATGTAGACTTGTAAAATAAGCATAGTAAAGGCTATCAATGCCACTTTTATTGAAATAAAAGATGCAAAACATTATTCTAAATAACAGAAAGCAAACCCTAACAAAATAAATTGACGCTCCAAGCAAAACACATATCATGTGACGAATGAAAACATAGCTCCAAGTGAGGTTACCGATAATGTTGAAGACGAAAGAGGGGATACCTTCCGGGGCATCCCCAAGCTTAGTTGCTTGGATATTCCTTGGATATTACCTTGGGGTGCCTTGGGAATCCCCAAGCTTAGCGTCTTGTCACTCCTTATTCTCCTCATATCGACATCTCACCCAAAACTTGAAAACTTCAATCACACAAAACTTAACGGAACTTCGTGAGATAGGTTAGTATGATAAAGAGCAAACCATTTCAGTTTGGTAATATCAAAGACAAGATTCATAATTTTTTCCACACAATGCCTACTGTATCATATCATTTCCACAATTAATATTGAGCAATATAAGCCACAGAAACTAGTAAACAAGCAAACTATGCATTGAAAACAGAATTTGTCAAAAATAGAACAGTCTGTAGTAATCTGCGCTAAAACCATATTTCTGCTACTCAAACAATTATGAATAAATTAGGAACACGTGATAAATTTGTATATTAAACTTCTGCAAAAATAATCAGCTCAAAATCGCTCTTCTGTTAAAAATGAGAATTATTTTTGTGAGCGCAAAGTTTCTGTTTTTCCGCAAGATCAAATCAACTATCACCCAACATGATCCCAAAGGCTTTACTTGGCACTTTATTGAAACAAAAGCAATAAAACATGATCAATACAGTAGCATAATTATGTGAACACACAAAAACAGTAGGTAAAAGTGTTGGGTTGTCTCCCAACAAGCGCTTTTCTTTAATGCCTTTTAGCTAGGCATGATGATTTCAATGATGCTCGCATAAAAGATAAGAATTGAAACATAAAGGGAGCATCATGGAGCATATGACTAGCACATTTAAGTCTAACCCACTTCCTATGCATAGGGATTTTTTGAGCAAACAACTTATGGGAACAAGAATCAACGAGCATAGGAAGGCAAAACAAGCATAACTTCAAAACTTTCAACACATAGAGAGGAAACTTGATATTATTGCAATTCCTACAAGCATATGTTCCTCCCTTATAATAATTTTCAGTAGCATCATGAATGAATTCAACAATATAGCTATCACATAAATCATGTTTTTCATGATCCATGAGCATAGAGATTTTATTACTCTCCACATAAGCAAATTTATTCTCATTCATAGTGGTGGGAGCAAACTCAACAAAATAACTATCATGTGATTGAAAATTAAAATCATGATTAAAAATTTCATAGTTATCATTATTCAAAATAGCATACATGTCATCACCATAATCATCATATATAACAACCTTGTTCTCATAATAATCAATTGAAACCTCTTCCGAAATAGTGGATTCATCACTAAATAAAGTCATGACCTCTCCAAATCCACTTTCATAATTATTACAATAAGATTCAACACCCTCCAAAATAGTGGGCTCATTAGTACCTAGAGTTGACACTCTTCCAAACCCACTTTTATCAATATAATCATCATAAATAGGAGACATGCTTCATCATAATAAATTTTCTCATCAAAACTTGGGGGAGTAAAAATATCATCTTCATCAAATATAGCATCCCCAAGCTTGTAACTTTGCATACCATTAGCATCATGGATATTTAAAGAATTCATACTAACAACATTGCAATCATGCTCATCATTTAAATATTTTGTGCCAAACATTTTATTGACTTCTTCTTCTAACAATTGAGCACAATTTTCCGAACCATCATTTTCAAGAAAGATATTATAAAGATGATCAATAATATGATGCAACCTCAATTCCATTTTTGTAGTTTTCTTTTTATAAACCAAACTAGTGATAAAACAATAAACTAAAAGATTCAATTGCAAGATCTAAAGATATGCCTTCATGCACTCACCTCCCTGGCAACGGCGCCAGAAAAGAGCTTGATGTCTACCACGCAACTTTATTCTTGTAGACTCGTGTTGGGCCTCCAAGCGCAGAATTTTATAGGACAGTAGCAATTTTCCCTCAAGTGGATGACCTAAGGTTTATCAATCAGTGGGAGGCATAGGATGAAGATGGTCTCTCTCAAACAACCCTGCAACCAAATATAAGAAATCTCTTGTGTCCCCAACACACCTACAATGGCAAAATATATAGGTGCACTAGTTCGGCGAAGAGATGGTGATAAAAGTGTAATATTGATGGTAGCAATATATTGTTATAATCTGAATAAATAAAAACAGAAAGGTAACAAGTATTAAACGGGCACAAAAACGGTATTGCAATGCTTGAAAATGAGGCCTAGGGTCCGTACTTTCGCTAGTGCAACCTCTCAACAATGCTAATATAATTGGATCATATAACCACCCCTCAGTGTCCAACGAAGAATCACTCCAAAGTTCCTATCTAGCGGAGAACATAAGAACAAATTGTTTGTAGGGTACGAAACCACCTCAAAGCTATTCTTTCTGTTCGATCTATTCAAGAGTTCGTACTAAAATAACACAAAGCTATTCTTTCCGTTTGATCTATCCTAGAGTCCATACTAAAATAGCACCAAAGAAAATTCATATTCATAATACTCAATCCAACAAAAAGAACTTCGAAGAGTGCCCCAAGATTTCTACCGGAGAAACAAAGACAAGAACGTGCATCAACCCCTATGCATATATTACCCCAATGTCACCTCGGGAATCCGCGAGTTGAGTGCCAAAACATATATCAAGTGAATCAATACGATACCCCATTGTCACCACGAGTATTCAATTGCAAGACATATATCAAGTGTTCTCAAATCCATAAAAGTATCCAATCCGATAACAACGAAATCTCAAAGGGAAAAACTCAATTCATCACAACAAGATAAAGAGGGGAAAACACCATATGATCCGACTATATTAACAAAGCCCGCGATACATCAAGATCGTGACATCTCAAGAACACAAGAGAGAGAGAGAGAGATTAAACACATAGCTACTGGTACAAACTCTCAGCCCCGAGGGTGGACTACTCCCTCCTCATCGTGGTGGCCACCGGGATGATGAAGATGGCCACCGGAGATGATTTCCCCCTCCGGCAGGGTGTCGAAACGGGGTCTAGATTGGTTTTCATGGATACAGAGCCTTGCGGCGCCGGAACTTCTGATATTGGTTAACCCTGAGGTTTTCTGGAATTTTTGGGAATTTATAGGGTAAAGAGGGGGTGCGGGAGGCCACCGAGGTGGGCACAACCCACCTGGGCGCGCCTGGGCCCCCAGGCGGGCCCTGGTGGGTTGTGCCCCCCTCGAGGCGCCCCCAGGTGCTTATCTGGCCCATCCTGGGTGTTCTGGTCCATAAAAATACTCCAAAACGTTTCGCGGTGTTTGGACTCCGTTTGATATTGATTTCCTGCGATGTAAAAAACAAGCAAAAAACAACAACTGGCATTGGGCACTGGGTCAATATGTTAGTCCCAAAAAATGATATAAAATGACTATAAAATGTTTATAAAACATCCAAGAATGATAATATAACAACATGGAACAATAAAAAATTATAGATACGTTGGAGACGTATCAGCTGTGTGTCAGTCATGTAATTTATCTTCGGTGCTCATACCTGGTATGTTTCGTTATGGATTGTATCGGTATTTTTAATTCGTAGTTAAGTCTCTGTTTAGTTCTTTTTGAGATATTTCAAGTTTCCCGTAGAAATTTTAAATCTCCCATTCACCCTCCGGTAGACATACTTCGTTCCTATAGTTGGTATCAAACATGTTATAACAAATGCTTCGAAATCCTCTGATGATGATGCCCCTGATTATTGACGAAGAACTCGTCAAACTACTATTGATGAGAATGCCAATGCCAACCACAATGCAAGTGCCAGAAACAAAGGCATTGCTTATAATAATGGTGATGCTGGAAACGATGGTAATGCCGAAGATAATCACAATACCAAAGACAATGGCAATCCCAAGGATAATGCAAATGGCGAAAATAATGCCAATGCTGAAACAAATGCTGACAACAGTGATAGCAAAATGCAAATACTCCATTGTGTCGAGTGGCAAACCATGTGGACGCTGACTTGATTCTCCATGATACAAACAATCCAGGTCCAGGTCCCACAACTCGTTCCCGTAATCGATTAGCTAACTTTTGTGGGAGTTTCTCCTTTGTCTATATTTCAGAACCCGCAAAGTATGATGAAGCTATGAATGACCCTAATTGTATGAATTCAATGCAAGAAGAATCAGTGCAGTTCGAGATAAATGATGTCTGGGAATTGGTCGATCGTCCAAAATTTAAGAAGCACAATATTATCGGCACTAAATGGATCTTCCGCAACAAATAATATGAAAATGGGGTTGTGGTAAGAAATAAAGCCAAACTTATGGCTCAAGGCTATACTCAAGTTGAAGGTATTGATTTGGTGAAACATATGCACCTATTGCTTGCCTTGAGGCTATTCATATTCACTACAAAAAAATACATATCCGTGACATTTTGGGCTGAACGATTTTTTCGGTCATGCTTATGACACTTCTATGACGATAATTGTGACAAAAACACGTATCATCATAGATGTGCTGGGCTCCTACTTCTATGACAAAAAATCATGACAGAAAATGGGCTTTTCGTCCCGGGCGGGCCGGTGATGCACCTGCATGACATTCTTTAGGCCGTCCATGACGGAAAATATCATGGTAGAAGCGAGGGTGAGAAAATTTTGGGGAGTTCCCGGTTACGGTGGGTGGTCGAGGCCGAGCGATGCACGGAGGGATTGTGCGTTTCTCTTGTACACTACGCACGTGGGTGCGAGGCGTTGGGCTCTAACTGAACCCGAGCGAGGCGTTCGCTTACTGAACCTGAGTGATTGCACTGGCTACGCGTTATTGAACCCGAGCGATCGATCGATCCCTGGCTGTTAACTGAACCCGATCGAGCGATTCGTTCACTACTGCTGCTAACTGAAGCCGATCGAACCTGCTGCCTCTTGATGAACAGTGAGCGTTATTGGGGGTTGGATGAACATTTCACGGTGGGGGTTGGATGAAAAGGACCCCGTGGTAGTAGGCCATTGCCGCTGGATGAACAGGACCCCGAGGAGGCCGCCGCACCCCAGCCGGTTGGGGGTGGATGAACAGGACCCCGTGGAGGCTCTATGAACAGCAGCTGGTGGAGGCTAGATGAACAGTAGCCGTGGATGAACAGTAGCCCGTGGAGGATGGAGAAGGTCGATGGTGGATGAACAGTAGCCCATGGAGGCTGGAGCAAGGCAGTAGACGGTGGATGAGCAGGACACCGTTTCGACAGTAGGCGCTCCAACACAAGTTCGTTTCCTCTATTTTGCGGTACGCCACACCCCTCCCGATCAACAGGACCCCGTTTCGACCGTAGGCACTCCAACACAAGTCCGTTTCCTCCATTTTGCGGTACGCCAGACCATTCCTGATGAAGAGGACCCCGTTTCGACTGTACGCGGTCGAACAGAAGGCCCGTTTCCTCCGTTCTGCGGTACGCTAGACCTTGTTTCGGCTGTTCCGTCCAAGTCGGTTGGCTCCCGATGAACACGACGTATTCCGTTGCCTCCCGATGAACACGGCGCATTCCGTTGACTCCCGATGAATGCGACCTAGTTTCTCCATTCCGACCCAGCCGGTTGGCTTCCGATGAACAAGATGCCGTTGCTGCCGTCCGTTGCCTCTCCATGTACACGAGCCCTGGCCGTACGTATGCGCGAGTATGCGTTCGTGACCCCGCCCGTATGTACGTACCTGGCCGTATTTTTGGCATCTGGCTGTACGTACGTGTACACGGTTTTGATTGGACTGCCTAAACTGCTACCGCTCCTTACTCGGCCACGGTTCATCGTGGCAGACAGACCGATCGACTGGTATGTACACAAACAATGCTACGCACGCTTTGACCAGGTGGGTCCCAGCTATTAGGGAGGATAAGGACGCACTTCCTTGTGTGCGAAGATATAGCTGGTGGGTCCCAGCTATCAGGGGAAGAATCATTTTTTTGCCCATAATAAGGACACACTTCCTTGCGTCCGAAGATGTAGCTGGTGGGTCCCAGCTGTCAGGGGAAGAAAACATTATTTTTCAGGGTAAAAAGGATGCAGTTGCATGCATGCGTCCATGGTCGTGGTGCGTCCCTACTGTCAGCCTCTCCACATACAGTCATCTTCCGATGACTCTCGTTTGTTGACCACGTTGACCACACCATGCAGAGCGCACCAAGGCCGGTGGACGACGGCAAGGCCCCAGACTGGAATGCCCTGGAGATGGGGAAGACGCGGCAGTGGAGTCGCAGACGAAGAGGAGTGGGAAACTTGACTAGTTCGGGTGCGGGGTGGGCCTACACTCGGCAAAGAATAACAGGAGGTGCGGAGGAGTGGAGGGATGGCTTGGCCGTCGGTGGGGTAGCGTTTCGCTGCGAGGCGCGCAAAACAGCGCCATTGGACGCCGAAGGCTGGAGCAGTCGGTCCCGGCAGCACTGGGGGAAGAAGACGAGAGATTGAAGAAGAATGCCGGCCGTTGGATGTAAATCCAAAGCCTTGCTTAGGCTTCGACCTTTGTATTTTTATTTTTTGCGAAAGTGCTTAGGCTTCGACCTACTGGCCCACATGTCAGCCCGCCCATTTGGTTTTTAGTCCATTTGGTGGGCTGGGTGAAACAATGATTTAGCGTCTATGCAGTCCTTTTATATATTATGGAAGAATTTAAAGCCCATTTGCATTTTTCTCGAAATCCGCGGACTTGCTGGGCTGGGTGAAAATATCATGTTGGGTTGGACGAAGAAATGTTATAAAAACAAAGACACATGATTGCACGTCTATTACTGCATTGGCAAGTAAAATCTTTGCCAGCTTATGTACGCAATCACCAGGAGTTAACTTGCCAAGTTATATATAAACAATTATTATTATTATTTTGTAAGAACTTTCTATTTATGAAATAAAATATCATTTTAATTTGATGAGTTAATAGGACGTGGGGTATTATTATTTTTTAGGCTAGACGTGGTACAGTTGAGTTGGTTCTAGGGGAAAGTACTAGGAGAAAACTTAGATTACATCGAAAAACAAAGTGGGAGAAGATTCCGATGTAGGATTAATGAAAACGAAAAATAAAGGAAGTGGGAAGGTCTATAAAATGGTTGGACGAACGACCGGTTTAACGAAACCTTACGTTGTTTCTATTATATATATGTAATAAAATAAGATATAAATATAAATATATATATATATATATACTATTATAGAAGGGAAAACATAGGTTCAGTTTTGCATTCTTATAGGAAAATAGATCTGAGCTGTGCGTCATCTTGAAAAAACAAACATAACTTGGGCTGCTGATGTTATAGACAAGCTAGGCCGGGAGGCCCAGAGGCCGCTTGATACCTGCTGGATCCAAAAAAAGTTGAAACATGTTGTGGGCTGCGCATGTGAAACAACAAAACCTAGGCCATGGACCTGGTGGGCTCGGGACTGTCAGCGTCTCGATGAACAGTCGTCTCTTGATTCCTCTTGTTTTGCTGACCATGTTGGGAATGATAGACGGTGACGCCGCGGCGAGAGCACCAAGGCGGAGGACGACATCGAGACCTCGGACCGAACGAACCGTAGCGGGGGAAGACGCAGGCGGAGGGGTGTACGAGGGTTGACTTATTCGGGTGCAGGGTGGGCCGGTGGAGCTGCCGCCGCCGGACAATGTGTGGGAGTAGAGGGATGGCCTGGCCAACGCCATAGGCTATGATGGGTCACCGAGGCGTGCGCAGCAGCGCTGCCAGCCGCTGTAGGAAGAGGATGAAAGGTTGAACAAAATAAAGAAATACAAATGGATAGGTGGTTGGTCCCAGATGTCTGTGTACGAGACCTGCTGGGTCCACCTGGGAAGGGGAATATGTTGGGAGGAAGGAGATTCAAAGCACGGCAGCCCAGTGAACTAGTTACATACATAAGCAAATAGCCACTAAAAAAAGCAAACATGTTAATGGGTTCTTAGACGAAATATTTCGGACAAAACAGATAATTACGACACATAGGCCAATGCATGAAACACTCAGATGATAAAGGTGCTTAAACAGATAAAGTACATCATCTAGACCTTCCTGGCATGCTTGATCATGACGCCGTGGCTATCCGTGTACTCGTCGGTTATGGGAAGCAGACACGCCCTCATGTCCAAGATTCGCCTATACATGTCGTAGCATGCGTATGCGTCCTTGGCCGCGTAGGTTATGTAGGTTAGATTCAGAGGTACCTCCCATGTGTTCAGGTCCTTGGTATCGTCGTCTTCTTTCATGTTGGCGTAGCAGGGGTCGATGATCAACGGTCTCGGCGAGGTCAACCATGGAGTCCTTCTCCTACCCGCTGCCGATGATCTTGTATTGCTTCTGGATGTCGATAAGCTTGTTGCACCAGATGACCGAATCGTCGCATTCTTCCTTCTCTCCACCGTAGCGAAGGTGCAGTCGGCGCTGCCGATGAAACGAGCGAATGCTCCAGAACATCTGATGGCCCTACAACAGTGGTAGACGAGAACCTCGTCCGGCACGCATACCTGGGTGACGGCGATCCACTGGTCCCTGGCATGAGATGAATGGATGGGCACAAGGTCTAGTCCTGCGACCTTGTGCTTTCTCGTCCTATAGGTACTGCTTGAACTCGGCGAGACAGAGCTTCACCGAGTCGGGATCGTTGGTGTACATCACATTCGACTTGGTGCAACCATGGGTCTGAACGGTGAACTCAAAGGTGAACTGCTTGCTGAAGTCCATATCCAGCGCCATTAGAGTCTCTTCAAGTGAACGAGTGGGTAGGCGGCGGCAGCAGTTCATTTTTCAGCTCTTGGGGAACTGGTTTCAATAGTAAACTGAGTGTGTACAGGCGACAACAGTTACTACCCCTCCCTCGCTCGGTGCACGCCCGGCAGAACATGCACCCTCGGCGCATTCAAACGCCTCCATTAAGAAACCTATTCCGGCCACACGTCGGTTCACGAGCGGGTCTGTATTGGTACTATAATAACAAGTGTTAGTGGTCACTTTACTTACATTTAATTAGCTTTAATTAAAATTTATTCTTAAAACAAGCAATGCATTGGCTCGTTCTATCAGTGCCACAGGATCAACATGCACAACAATTAGAATTATTATTCTCGGGACGCACACGATCAGTACATTTGTCGCACTTTCACACAAACAATACTACCAAGTTTGAACATTTTGTTATGGTTGGTGTCCTCTGCATCATAATGCTGCATTTCCCAGATTGCAAGATTCAGAACTAATAAATAAGATTGAGATAATAAGTACAAAAAAGATGCCTACACATCTCATTGATTGCCAGCTTGCAAGATTCAGAAGCAACAAATAAGATTCAAATAATAAGTACAACAAAGATGCCTACACATCTCGTTGATTCCCAGCTTGCAAGATTCAGAACCAACCCATTAGAGCCTTTTGATAAAGTGAATATCGGGATTAAATCCATCTTGGCTAGCCGTGTCATACAACCCAAGAACTTGGCGAATGCTCTTGACCATCACAACATCTGTAGTTGAGTATTCCTATTTGCACAGATAAGAAAGAGCATGATTACTATAATAGTGGCACTAGTTGAAGCAAACTTTATTTCCAAAACAAGAAAAGATTGCGATGGAATAGCTTTATTTAAAAAATACAACGTTAGCACAGTATGACAAAGCACAATCATGTTGATAAAGGACAGTACTGACCGGTGTGAGATGACTTTGGGAGATCAAGTTATTCTTCATGTCCCCATATCTTGCTATGAAAGAGATTCATTGACATTCATTAACACCTCACTGTGGCAGTAGAAGGAGGAGCGTCGACTCATTTCAATCACTTTTTTTGTGCAGTTCAACTAAGATTATGGCGCCCGGCAGTTAGAGAGGAGGAGCGTCGACTCATTTCAATCACTTTTTTCTGCAAATTATCTACATTGGAAATGAAATGGTAGCTAAGATAGTAGTTCTATTTTAAATGTATTATTGCTTCATTTTATCAGTGGCAGTAGCAGTGCCAAAACAGTAGCACAAGATCACTAGCTGGATGTAGAGTCAAAATCAACCAAAAAGGAACATACCGGGTCATGGGAACCATAATTGAGAGAGGGGCCACTACGCCGCCACGACTCGATGTGGTCAACCTGCAGCCCACTCGATGATTCAATTCATGCGACTATTTTTTGTAGTTCACCTAAAATGAAGCAAAGATTGTATCATTCAGCTAACAAGAAGTACTTGCTCTCGTGAGCTGGCAGGTTCTTCTTTTGTAGTTGCACTAAAATTGAGCAACATTAAGGTTGGTTGTCCTCCTCATGTAAGGTGCAACTATAATTTGCTTATCCTTTTGTGCAGTTTCACTAAAATAAAGTGCCATTGTGGTGACAGCGACGGCTCATCTTGCAAAGGCTAATAAAATGTTGCACGAGATTACCAACAGAGTTTGACGGAGATTTTGGAAACTCCAATCACCATTTTGTGCAGTTCCAAAAAAATGAGAGACGTTGCCCACGTGACATTTTAGTTGAACTGCACAAGACACTCATTCCAAAAAAGTGTTTTTGTGCAGTTCACCAAATGTCACAATAGCAACAAGGTGAAATGGATATCCCTATCTGCACAAAAACATAGAAAGAAAACAATTGCTGGTCAATAACAAGATACGAAACATATACGAAATGAAAAGAAGCATCTTGATTATGTTCATGGCAATCACGCAAGGATAGTAGAAATTTTAAACGGCAGCATTGCTTCATGTTACCGGAAGCATTACGATCAACAATGACATTCGTCAAATATGGGATTACTTTAATGGTGGCATTGCTTGTTACCAGATACAATAGATCAACATCAGTGAAAGAGTTGGTTTAAGGGCATGGGACCGTGGGGACACCAAGACACTCAGCAGCGTAAAGAAGCAACTTACTTATCATACTGCTTAAAATAGCAGGAGTACCATTTGTAACACAGTTTAATTGCATCATATCACTGGAGGCATTAGATTAACAATAACACTGGTTAGACATGTCCTTAAGGTAACAGTGTGATCGCTTCATTTTACATGCACCCTTACATTAACAACAGCAAAAAGTTGGTATAAGGACATGCGATAGTGGACGCATCAGCACAATGTACCTACAAGGAGGCATAAAGTGGTGATGACGAGTTTGTTCATACTCTGTGAGGGCAGCAAATCTAATCCTGGAGACCTTTTACTATGTGAGGGCAACAAATCTAATCCTGGAGACCTCTTACTATGTGAGGGCAGCAAATCTAATCCTGTACATACTCTGTTGACTTGTCCACCAGCCACCACTTTCTATCCTTTTTTCAACCAATAATAGATTTGTTCCTTATCCAGTTTGTACCGCCTTTTCCCTTTATTTCCCTTTTCAACCAAGAGACTGGTTGGGTATCCAGTCTCTATTACTTCCCCCCTGTATTTCCTCTTTGAATCAAGTCCTAGATTCATGCTACGACTTTCCCCCTTTCTTCGTTGTTTGAAGCAAGTCCTAGATTCGACTGCATGAAGTAGCTTTACCTCCAATAATACTAAAAATTTAGGTGGCTTTGGAAGAGCTGATGGAAGTAGAAAAAGATCCACATGCAGACACGTGGGGAGCTGGGGCAGTAGAGCAAGGCTGCTTTCGAAGGAACTTATACCTGAGGGTCGTCGGGATGTGGCTAGGAGGCCGGCGGCAGGTCGGGTCTGCGCACAATATGGCAGGGAGGAAGAAGGGTCGGAGGACCTCCCGAACTGGCGCAGTGTCAGAGAGAACGACACGAGGAGAGGATCAGGACCCACCGGCAGCTGTGGGTTTCCTCCCCCGTCGCTGATGACTGCGTGAACGATGCACCTAGTCCTCTACACACACCGGCCGAAGGGATCCTGCCGGATCTGTGACCAGCGGTGAGCAGAGAGAAAAATGTCGCTACCGGTATCTTGTTTAGATCTGGAGAGGATGAGGGAATGAAGAGAGAAACCCTAGTAAGGCAAGCGCTCAGGCCCCTGCCTATATATATAGTGGAGTGATTATCTTTATCTCTCCACAACAAGCGTTTCAATTTTTGTATGTGGCACTAAAGAAAAGAAACTCTCTATTTAACGTGACTAAATGTACGACTCCTACTTCATTCGTTGAACAATCCCATGGGTGAATAAACATACAGTACTAGTATTTATATAGAACGAACAAGCTCAAACTATTTTGGCTTTGAGATATCGATGGTACAATTTGACCACATTGCATCAATGGACTCAGTACTTTGAAGTAACCTATACGTATAAACACATGCACAGTTTACATTCCAAATCGCTAGCTAGAGCTTGAACTGTATTTGTTACATGTACCACCTTTTTCTTTTGGTTTTTTGCTCCATGGCGCAATTCATAGATACAAAATTATACTATGAGTAGTTAAAAGTTGTGGGCGGGGCTTTTCCCGGGCAGTACGCGCGACAGTTTTCGCGTAGGCGGTTTGACAAAGAGGTGAGGAGGGTGAGGGAGTAGTGGATTCAACTTACTGCTGGAAAGGTAGGGTTGTGTGATTTGACGACGCGTTACTGCTGGAAAGACGGGGTCTTGTGATATGACTACTCACGATAGTCATTAATTACTGGTACTATGACCGGGGTGATGCCCCCCTTCCGTTCCCCACTCTAATCTGGTGCATGACATGTCGTCCCGGATGCTGGCTCTCCCACATGTCGGCGAAGTATGTCAGAAGGAGCAAAGAACCACGGCAGCCCAGTGAACCAGCAGGCGATAGGCCATAGAAAACAATGTGGTGATATGGCCATAGAAAACAATGTGCTACAGTCCAGTCTCTAGCATGTACAGTACTCCTCCTCTTCCTCCTCCTCTCGGTTCATCGCCATCATACTTTCCCTATTCCTGTATTTTTAGTATCATGCGAATCAAAGAGGCCCTTAGACTGGTTTAGGTCCGGTCGTTTTTTTATAAATATGGTATGTCCAAAATTTAATGAACATGCTCCGGTTTCTATGAAAATAATCCGGTTTGCATGTAGTAATTCATTCATTTATTTATTCTTCTGCGGGGGGTTTGCATGTAATTTGTGAGGTCTGAAATGTAAAGTACACCGGCATGGTTGCATATGCTCCGAGTCGTGCATGCACTACGACCCAGATGCTCTATGTCCCACATGTCGGCGAAAGGGAGCACATGGAAATAGCCTAGGAGTACATATAGGAGGATAAATGCGTGAAAAATATGTACTATGAAGCATAGCTGCGGTTCGAAAAGGAGACCTAAAGTGATGACAGGTATAGGTCGCACGCACCCAACTAGTGGTACTAGACGTACGACTACTTTTTCCCTAAAAAAGAGGTACGAGTACTTAGTACTCCTATTCTATCAACACGAGTCCCATTTGACAACAGCGTCCGTGCTATAGCTAGCTCTTCTCCCTCATTTCTCTCTTCTACTAGCAAGGTGCCCGTGTGTTGCATGTAACATCAAGGTGCATTCGTATGAGTAGTTTATCTTGTGAGAGAAAAGGATGAACGAGGGAAGACCTTTATTTGCAAATGTGGAGAGGGGTGTGGGTATCTTTTTGCCAAATTGCCTTAGCTTCCTTCCTACCCGACAGATATAAATCACATGGCCTATATTGCAGGATGGCAGGCACACCATCATCACCAACTCTGTTTTTATAAGAGTTTCTCTCTTCTAATTCTAACTCAGCCGATGCGCGGTGGGCAGGGTGGGGATTTGCCGATAGTCGGTTTGCTCAACTGCGGCCCCACCTAACAGTGGAAATGCTAAGACAACAAGCGTTCCCTAGCTTGAGCGGCATGCCGGACAGACCGTGTGGGGGTGCGACGCGAATGGCACAGGCATGCTGTACGTGTTCCACTTTCTCATTTTGAACTCGTGACATGTAGTAATGCTTAGTTTTGAATATATAAGTTTGGTTGTCGCGCCAATATATACAGTACTCCCTCCATGTAGGTTGGGTCGCTGAAGGCAACGAGGAGCTTGGGCGCACGGACTGGAGCAGTACGGCAAGGTCGTCCACGCGCTTCTTGACGACGGTGAACTTGCGGATGGAGTCGACCATCATCTGGTACATGATAGAGGCGAAGCCGGCATCAACGAGGGCTATGACACCGGCGGTCGCCGGCAACGTCTGGAAACGCTGCATGGTGCGGGGCCGCAGGCCGGCGTCTTGGACGATCCGACACAGTTGACTGCCGCTCGCGTCCATCGACGCCATGGGTGGTTGTGGCTTCTGGTCACTTGGTCTTGGTCTTGGATTGGAGTGGGCAGTGTTGCACAGAGACTAGTAGATGGACTGGAGTGGTGGGGCGCCTTTATATGAGAGTCCAAACTGTGTTGCATTCACATCGTGCTGGCTCCATTCTGCTTCTCCAATTACTTACCTCTGCATGCTAATTGAATGCAAAAGCATCATTGACCGTTCAATGTTTCGGGAACCGCTACCCTCTGCCTCGTTGGCCTTCAATCTGTATCAACGTAAATGCGTGTCAAAAAGAGACTAGTCAGTATATTATGCACCGCGACCAAGGTGGAGAGGAAAACGAGAGAACTACGTATTTATTTACGTAGTAGATTCACTCATTTTGCTCCGTATGTACTCATTTACGGTAGTCACTTGTTGAAATCTCTAAAAAAACAAATGTTTAGGAATGGAGGGAGTAGTCCCCCCTTTCCGGTTTACAGGGCTATACTATTAAGAGCAAGGGAAATAGTGGGCTTATAGCCCGCTTACATGGCAATTTTGTTTATGTGGAGGAGAGAGACATAAAAAAGTAAGACTAGCCACAGTGGGAGTAACTTCAGTAGTAACATCGAGTCCAACTCAGCAAATTTGCTTATGTGGCAATGAGTTAATGAGGAGAGAGGTAGTTTGAGTAACTTAGCTAGTTACTGTAACATCACATGTCCCAATGTAATAAGTCTATAACCTAATAAATGAAGCTTTGTATGACACCACACTTATGTTACTACCCACTATGAAGATAGTAACATAGTCTAGGGATATGTCTATGTTACCAGTGTATGTTACTCTCCATTGTGGCTAGTCTAATCTCATGCAAGAGCCTGGCTATATGCGTGCTCCAAGGCAGATGCAATAAGTGTGAGGAAAGAGATAGAGAGAAGATGAGAGGCTAAGCTTGTTGTATATGTGTTGGCTATAAATGATATGGCAACACTAGCAATCGCCACAATAACCGTAAGATCTGCATCCAACGGTGGCTCCTATTGGATGCAAACAGAAGTAGAAAAGAATTGCCACAAAACTGCCACACCACGCCCCACCCCTACACAAAGACTGCCACGCGAGCATTCGCAACTGCCACATTCAGGTTGCACTTGGCTCTTCACCTCTTCGAGAAGATGAACAATGATGTTACTACTTCTACAGTATCGAATCAACTACTGCATGTCCGTCCACCGCGTGCGGGAGGGATAGCTTGTTGTAGTAAGAAAAAGCCTGTCCTCATGTGTGAGCCACCGGCGCATGGGCGAGGGAGAGGGCGTACTAGTAGTAAAATCAAGCTTATCCTTGTTGTACGAGTTGAAGCGACACATCATAGCACTGGCCCCACACGCTTGCCTCTAAACTTGGCTAAAAGACCCGCAGTGTACAATATATTTGTAGGATTTAGGGTTCCGCGGACCCTTGAGAGGTTCGAACTCTGGGGTGCGCGCGAAGAACTCTCCCTCCCCAATCTGCCCGCTCAACGATCCCAAGGCCTAGCTCGACGAACCCAAGGAACAAGAGACACATTAGTTTATCCTGGTTCGGGCCACCTTGCGGTGTAATACCCTACTCCAGCTTTGTGGGGATTGCCTCGAGGGGCCGTGGATGAACTAGTACAGTGGTCGAACGGCCTCAGAGGTGAGGTGTTCTTGAGCTAGATGAAGTGGTGAGCTGGTCAGGGTGGAATGGATCCCTCCTCCATGGTGGTGGCTAAGTCCTATTTATAGTGGCCTTGGTCCTCTTCCCAAATGTAGACGAGAAGGGATCCCACAACGGCCAAATTCGAAGGGAGGCAACTAGTACAAGCTATCCTAACAAAAGTAGTCTTCGCCTGCAAAAGGCTCTGGTGGTGACGCTGCGGTGGGCTCTGCGATGACCTCCGTCCTGCCGTCCTGGCGGTCTTGGTCTTGTTGCACCGATATGGAAACCTTTGCTTGATTCCTCGGGACCCCGCGCCTGCGCTTGCCTCCTTAGCACCGAAGAGGAAACTGGTACACTGCACCCGCTGGTGACCGCCTGGCCTTGGTCGTCACGGCTCACGTCATATGAACCTCACGAGGTGCACCTTGCATAGATATCTCTGCTCCTCGGGAGCCAGCCTGGTGAGGCCGCCTCCCAGGAAGGTCTTGGTGTCGTCCGCCTTGTGAGGCTTGGCCCCTCGCGAGTGTCTTGGGGTTGTTGTTGCTGAAGCTGGGCCGTACCGGGCCGTTGATGGAGCCACGCCGTGGGCCGTAGGCAGGCAAGTCTGGGTACCCCCATTCTCAGGACGCCGATAGTTGCTGCAACCTCTAACATTTACCCCACCACAACTTAAAATATATATTCCTGTCTTGACCAGATCTGAATGCAAACTACAATCACCAGGATGACAGGTAGGGCCAGAAGATTATTTTAATCAAAAAATTCTTCAAGATGGCCTCATAGCATGGAGCCTACTCCAACGATTTTAAGCTTAGAGGCACGGTACACGCTATCCTAGACTATGTCACTATACTACCTCGCCTACACATGAAACTGCCACACGAGTGTTCGGGTTGTGCTTGGCTCTTCGCCTCTTGGGGAAGTCGAACAGTGATGGTACTACCACAGCGGAGTAGTACTACTGTCGCGGCAAGCGCCCTGAGAACCGTCGGCAGTGCTAGAAGTGCGAGTGCGACTGCGGCTTCGACGTGCGGAACACGGTGATGGACACCGTCCTCTCCTCGGTGAGGGTGGAGTGCCTGCACGAAGGCTATGGGCTCTACGTCACTTACCACAAGCTCGCCGATCACCAGAGCGTGTGTCCGCTCGCATGCTGCAAATGCCCCGTGCCCATCTGCGGCTACGAAGGCCCGCCGCCGGCGCTCCCCCACCACATCAGCACCGTGCATCCCATGCCCATGCACAGTATCCAGTACGACAAGGTGCTCGAGCTGCGAGTGCCAGTATCAGAGCCGCGGCTCTTGCTGTTCGCGGAGGAGGACGGTCGTGCGGTTTTCTTGGTCGGCGGCATGCTCGACATCGGCGCGCCTATCACCGTGTCGATCGTCTGCATCAGAGCAGGGGCGTCCCCACCGCCGCACTACGAGGCCAAGCTGTGGGCGAACGGCCCGCCGGGGGAGCCCAAAGGCAAGACTGACGCTGTCGAGGTGGAAATCGAGGTGACAAGCAGCAAGGATCCGGGCGACGTCGACGTGCAGGAGCTGACAAGCTCACCTCCGCCCAAGCTGCTGGTCGGGGCTGGGTTGTCGAGGACGGTGTCCCTCCACATTCAGATTGACAAGCTCACCTCCTAAATGATTCTACAGTGCCTTCTGTTTATCTTAGTAATATGCTAATATAGGGGTTAGCTCGGTCTACTTTAGCTTAAGAGATGGTGGGTTTTGGTGGCGATGCAGCAATTACTTCGACATCAGATCAACAGTTAAAGTAATTTCCAACAGTCGAAGGGATATTTTGTGTCTGTTGGATATAAAGATCATTTGGTAAGAAGTATAAGAAGCTTATATGCTTGTTTGTTGAGGAAGTGTTGCATACTTCTGCGAGTTGACGTGACACATCAAAGTAGTACTACTACTAGTAGTACTGACCCGACTGCGCACCAGGCAGATGAAGCTCGTGTCGTGTTGGTGCCATGTGCGGCCCGCACATTAACCAAAACCTCGCGCCTCTAGCTTAGCCTCTGCGTTTGAAACTTCTCAATCTCAAGGCCAAGGAGCAACGGGAACCTACGATAGAGCCAATCGGATGGTTGAGAACACTACAATTCGTAGCTACAGATGCGTGTGTGAGAGAGGACGAGTGCGTGCGTGCACCTCTTCTCTTCGTGTATAACATACTAAACTCAGAGTACAAGTGTATGTGGGTGGCATCGACCTAGGGAGCTAGATATGGTGCGTGCGAGAAGTCCCGAGAGACTAGGCATGTGCGTGGGAAAGAGGGAGAGAGATGATATGTGTCGATGTAATGCGTGTGAAAAAAGAGTAGTATATAGCTCGCCATGAGGCTATTCCTGTTGAACGCCCCAATAACCGTAAGATATGTATCCGACGGTGCCAGTTATTGCACGTACACAGTAGTAGAAAAAGAAGTACCATGGCATATTACAAAACTGCTACACCACGGCCGAGAACGCGTGCCCACGTTACGCCATCCGGGAATAGTGCCGCACTTCAAAACTAGAACCGTCAATAAATTTTGAGCTTGCGTCTCGTGACATTCCAAATTACTACCACGCTATATTTAATTACAAACCTGTTCACACCGATAGCAACCTAAACGGTTTCCCACTTAGGAGCGTACTAGTACTCGGTTATAAATACTAGTACTACTATGCCAAGATGACTGCACATTCCTCCTCAACTCCTCATCCACAAAAACAAACAAGTCATTCATCATCGTTCCCTTGCGTCTGCCATGGCCAGCATGAGTTCTGGGTCGAGAGATTACCACCAGGGAGAGGCGAGCATGGAAGCGGAAGCACGAGAGATGTCCCGCCTCACCGCGAAAGCAGCCGACATGTCCCGCCGCACGGCCGTAGCAGCACAAAGGTCCTGTCGCGTGGCCGTAGCAGCACAGAGGTCACGCCGCGCCGCCGAAGCAGCACGGAGGTCCCGTCGCGCCGTCGATGCAGCAGACTGGTCTGGCCGCGCCGCAGAAGCAACAGAGATGTCCTGCTGCGCCGCGAATGCAGCAGAGATGTCCTCCCGCTCCGCGGCGGCCTGGGAAAATGTCTCGCGGGCAGGCGAGGACTCTTACACGCGCATGCACGCGATCGTCCATAGCCAGATGGATCAGATCTTCGGCTGGGCGAGGTTTCTGGATGACCTGAAAGCCTTATTTAAACAGGCTACCCGCGTCATCCGACAACTAGGGGAGGGCAATGTGAAGCTCTAGGCCGAGCGCGACATTTTGAGGGCGAAGATCGCCGAAGGGCGAAGCAGGCGGAGGAGATCGCTGCCTTGTTGGAGAGGACGGGTGTCATCGTTGTAAGGGCATATTTCTCCCTATGTGGTTTTGGTGATTGATGACAATGCATTTGCAGACTAATCGTGTGCATTGAGCATTTCAGATATCTCATGTCTAGGCACAAGACGATTCGGTGCCCCTTGGAGCCTATTGAAGACGATATTTTTCTACGTTTCTTTTCGGTGGATTTGAGTCGTAGGAAAGCCATACTATTAAGAGGGGCTCTGCTTCGGAAAGGTTAGGGTGGAATCAACACGTACACATATACTCCTTTGCACCACCTTTCCTTCGCTTCATTGGAGCACCGGTCCTTTTCCCTTGTCTTTGCGAAGATGAAGGCCTCCAAGTACTATAATCTCTGTGGCGTGCGGTAGTACTGCTCAAGGGAGCAGTAGTACCGCAGTGGTCCACGGTAGTACCGCCCAAGGCAGCGGTAGTACCGCTCCTCGTGAGCGGTAGTACCGTGGCCTCTAGCCTAGAACGTCGGCACACACGGAAGTAGGTGCGGAAGTAATTTTTTACTTTCGCGCCCTATGCGGTAGTACCACTCCCTGCGAGCGGTAGTACCGTGCCGGATTTTTGCACAAACCAAAACTTGGCAGAAGTAGCCACGGATGTAATTTTATTAGTCCGTGCCTTCCCAGCCCAGTTGAACCCTGCCTTGGGGTAGTACCGCAAGGGCGCGCGGTAGTACCGCTCCGGTGGTTCTACCGCTCAATGCTTTACGCAACAGGGCCTCGTCTGGTCTCTGCCGCGCGACCGGTAGTACTGCACCGCCTAGCAGTATTACCGCAAGCCCTTGCGGTAGTACCGTGTGTCTATGCGGTAGTACCGCATGTCGCGGGCTGGATAAGGGGGTAACGGTTGGATCTTTCCCCCACTATATAAAGGGGGTCTTCTTCCCCAAGTTCACCACCTCCTCCCTCCCCAAGCTCCATTGTTGCTCAAAGCTCCATTTTCGCCCGATATCTCTCCCTAGCCAATCAAACTTGTTGATTTTCTAGGGATTGGTTGAGAAGGCCCCGATCTACACTTCCGCCAAGAGAAATTTGATTCCCCCCACTAATCCCTTGCGGATCTTGTTACTCTTGGGTGTTTGAGCACCCTATACGGTTGAGGTCACCGCGGAGCCATATTCCATTGTGGTGAAGCTTCGTGGTGTCGTTGGGAGCCTCCGATTAAGTTGTGGAGATTGCCCCAACCTTGTTTGTAAAGGTTCGGTCGCCGCCTTCAAGGGCACCAATAGTGGAATCACGGCATCTCGCATTGTGTGAGGGCGTGAGGAGAATACGGTGGCCCTAGAGGTTTCTTTGGGAGCATTGTGCCTCCACACCGCTCCAACGGAGACGTACTTCCTCTCAAAGGGAAGGAACTTCGGTAACACACCCTCGTCTCCACCGGCTCCACTCTTGGTTATCTCTTACCTTTACTTGTGCAAGCTTATATTGTGTTGTATCCCCTGCTTGCTTGTGTGCTTGTTGTTGTTGTTGCATCATATAGATTGCTCACCTAGTTGCATATCTAGACAACCTACTTTTATGCAAAGTTTAATTTGGTAAAGAAAAGCTAAAACTTGTTAGTTGCCTATTCACCCCCCTCTAGTCAACTATATCGATCCTTTCAATTGGTATCAGAGACTCGTCTCTTTATTAAGGACTTTGTCGTCCGAAGAGTATGGTTGACACCGTAGACGGTGGGGAGGAGCACTCTGGTGTGAATCCGTTCTCGTCTACGGCCTATGGGGGATCCTCGGTCTCTCATTAGGAGTTCAATGCGGCTTTGGACACATTGAAACCTCCATGACGACCGAGGTTGAAGACATGTTGAATAAGTTCTTAGAAGGCCTTAAATTATCCACCGCACCGATGAAAGTGGGTGACCCCGCTAACAAGGTGACGGATGCTAACTCCAATAAGGGGGAAGCTATGAGTGAACAAGTTCCTTTGCCTAGTGGTAGAAGTGGAAATGGCATCTTTGCCCATGTTGAACCTCCAATTACTTATGGGGGACCGGTTCCCTCCACGCATATGAATTGTGTTGGTCCTCCTCCTAAGCTTGTGAAAAATGAGGATTTTGCCGCTTGGGTCTATATCTTTAACGTCATTTAAATCATAGTTCTACTAATTTTGGAGAATTATTGAGCAAGAAACTTCACTCCAAGAGAAGCCGCGGATTATCAATTCAATGAGTCCACTCTCTTCATTCTTCAAGAAGCAATTCCACCCAAAGATATTGTGCATCTCCGTCCGTTCACCGTTGCCAAGGAAGCATGGCAACATGTTTTTTCCATTTACAAGGAAAGCGCAAGCATTCAACGCTCAAACTTTTAAGTGGTGCAAAATGAAGCCGATGAGTTTGCAATGAATGAAGATGAAGAACCTCGCGAGAGCTTTACCGGAGATTAACCACTCTCGCGGTCTCACTCCAAGATCATGGGAGCAAGGATACATATGCCAATTGGATCAAGAGCAAGTTTCTCAAGGCCATGATGCCTTACCATAAGGCCATGTCCTCCATCATCCGTCAAAGGCCGGACTTCCACTCCTTGTCCTCAAGTGAAGTGTTGGATGAGTTTGTTGCAATGAGGATCTTGGACAAGACCGCCGACAATGCGGTGTTGCGTTCTCAATGATCAAAGAAGCCCAACCTCGACTTGAAGGCCAAGGATAGTGTGGAAGAAGAGGGTGAAGAGGAAGAAGAGGAGTGTTGCCCCGAAGATACCAAGTATGCATATCATGAGCACATGGCTCTCGCTTCACGGCAATTTTGGAGCAAGAAGAACTCAAGGCCCAACTTCAACAAGAAAAACTCAAGTGGCGCCAAGGGCAAGCAACGTGTGAGGACATGCTATAATCGTGGCAATGTGAGTCACTTTGTTGTGGATTGCCCATACGAGAAGAGGGAAGACAATGGTGGCAAGCTTATCCGAAAATACAAGGCCAAGTCCTTCCCCAACAAGAACAACTTCACCAAGAAGACTCCTCCAAAGGGGTTGGTGGCACAAGAAGAGTACAATGAGGATGATGATGATGATGAAGACGGTGAGACGGTTTCCATGGCCTCCGTTACCATTGCAACAACTCCATGGGTGTCCCTCTTTGATTCACCCAATAAGAACATCGCCGCCAAGTGACTCATAGCTAAAGCCACCAACAAGGTAACCCCCAACATCAAAACTACCATCAGTACTAATCCTTCCTTGATGGATTGCATTGATGAAAATGAGGGGACGAAGAATGAATTTGAGTCTTTTATGAGTAAGCTCAAGGGTAAATCCAAGAAGCACTTTGTTGCTCTCTTCGAACAACTTGGTGAAGCCAGTGACATGGTCGAGGCTCATGAAGAAACCATCTCTAAGATGGAGGGGCATAGTTGTGACTATGCCGATGAGATTTTGGATCTCTCTAATGCACTTGAGGAAGAGTGTGGTCATCGTTTGGCTCTTGAGGAGTCACACAATCATGCTAAATTAAAGAAAGATCTTGATCATGCTCTTGTTGTATCATGTGTGCTCAATTCCGAGAAGGCCAAACTTGGGGTTGACCATGCTAGACTCAAGGAGGAGTTTGGTATACTTGACAAGGCTCACAAGGCCTTGAAGGGTGCTCATGCTAGCCTCAAGGAGTCTCATGATCAACTCCAACTGAAGCTAACCAAGGAAAAAGCCACATTTCCTCATATGGTTTTAATTGATAATGCAAATGCTACTAACCCATGTTGTAAGCATGTGCATCTTGTGGAGGAGAATGCCAAGTTGAAGGAGCAACTTGAGAAAGGCCTTGTGTCTTGCATACAAGGTGAGAAGAACCTCAACTACCTTTTGAGTAATCAAAAGGAAGTTGTGGGCAAGGAGGGAATTGGGTTTGGACCCAAGTCCAAGAACAAGAAGAAAAATGACAAGGCCAAACAACCTCCTCCTCTCAAGCAAACGTTTGTGAAGGCGGGGGAGGGTGCTACTAAGGAGAAGAAGAACAATGTGAAGGCTAGCGGTGTCAAGAAGGGCAATGCCACCCCTTCCAACAAAGCCGACGACTTTAACCCTTCTTATGTGTTATGCCGTGCTAGTGATGGGCATGTTTATGCCAAATTTGTTGGTTCTCCTTATGAGTACATTGAATGGTCTATTTGGGTTCCTAAGACCCTAGTTACTAACATCAAAGGACCCATTACAAAATGGGTACCTAAAACCAAGCATTGATCTCTTGTAGGTGTTTGCTTCCGGTGGGGGATCATGGTTGCTCGATAGTGGAGCCACAAATCATATGATCGGAAGCAAGGACTTGGTGGTGGACATGCACAAGATTTCATCTATGCCCACCAATGTCGAGTGGGGTGATGCCTCGTCTTCTAAGGTATTGGGTCTTGGCAAGGTTGTCATTTCTCATGATCTCATGATCGAGAAAGTCATGCTTGTTGAGTCCCTTGCATACAACTTACTTTCCGTTCGTCAACTTGCACTCATGGGCTTTGCCACTTTCTTTGATATTGATACCGTGGCCCTCTTGTGGAGCAAAACTCTTAAAGTAGCCTTTGTTGGGCATGTCGAGAATGGTCTTTATGTGATTAACTTTTCGGAGCGACCCACTAAGACCGCGACATGCCTAATGGCTGAAGTTGACGTGGGATGGCTTTGGCATCGCCGTTTAGCCCACGTCAATATGAGATCTTTGCAAAGTTTTCTCAAGGGGGACCATGTGCGAGGACTAACAAATGTTAGTTTTGCCAAAGATCGTGCTTGCAGTGCTTGTATCGAAGGAAAGCTACATGAGAAGGCTCACCCTCCCACGACTATCATCTACTCGAAGAGGCTCTTGGAGCTCCTTCACTTGGATCTCTTTGGGCCTCCATCCTTTGATAGTCTTGGGGGTAGAAAGTATTGCTTGGTGATTCTAGATGATTATTCAAGATACACTTGGGTATATTTCTTCAAGAGGAAGAGTGAGACCCAACAAACCGCCATCGACTTTGCAAATGAAGCTCAACGTCAACATAATGCAAAGATCTTGACGATAAGAAGTGACAACGGCACCGAGTTCAAGAACTACACCTTGGATGAGTTTCTTAGTGATGAGGGGGTCAAGCATCAATATTCTGCACCTTACACCCCTCAACAAAATGGTGTAGCGGAGAGGAAGAACCAGACGTTGATGGATGCGGCAAGGACCATGATGGCGGAGTTCAAGTCTCCATACAACTTTTGGGCCGAAGGCATCAACACCGCTCATCATGCATCCAATCGGCTCTATCTCCGCAAAGTCTTGAACAAGACTCCATATGAGATACTCACCGGCAACAAGCCCAACCTCAAGTACTTCCGGGTGTTCGGGTGTAAGTGTTTCATTCTCAAGAAAGGTGTTCGTTTGTCTAAATTTGAGGCTAGAGCTCATGAGGGCATATTTGTTGGTTATGCCACAAATTCTCATGCTTACCGTGTCCTCAACAAGTCCACTGGACTCATTGAGGAGACATGTAACGTGGAGTTTGATGAGAATAATAGCTCCCAAGTGGAGCAAAGTGGTACTTGTGATGTAGGTGATGAAATTCCTCCCCAAGCCATAAGAAGAATGGGTGTTGGTCATATTCTACCCATTCAGGACCCCCTTGTGGCCGAAGGAGGACAATGCTCCACTCAAGTTGAACCATCCCCAACCCAAGACCCACACGCTTCCGAAGAACAAAGTGAAGGCCCTCAACCAAATGAACAACACCAAGGGCAAGATCAACCTCAAGATGGTGGTGAACCACCAAGTGATGCCCAAGGTCAAGTTCTCACCACCGAGCAAGTTCAAGATCAAGAGCAAGCTCAAGATCAAGAACAAGCTCAAGACGACGCTCAAGATGATCAAGTAACCGCTCCTCAACTCTCTCCTGAGGAGGAATTGGAGCGTTCTCCCGCCAAGATTGCATCAAGATCACTACCAAAGATCATCTCATGACGAATGTGCTTGGAAGCTTAAGAAAGGGGGTAAGCACTCGTAGACAATTAGTAAACTATTGTGAACATCACGCATTTGTTTCTTGTGTTGAACCCCAAAAGGTCTATGAGGCGCTCAAGGATCCGGATCGGCTTAATGCCATGCATGAAGAACTCAACAACTTCGAGCACAACAAGGTGTGGAGATTGGTGCTAAGGCCAAAGGGGAACCATAATGTCATTGGAACCAAGTGGATATTCAAGAACAAGCAAGATGCTCATGGGATTATCGTTCGCAACAAGGCTCGTTTGGTAGCACAAGGCTACTCCCAAGTCGAGGGTATCGACTACGGTGAAACCTTTGCTCCCGTTGCTCGCCTTGAATCTATTCATTTGTTGATTGCCTATGCTTCTCATCATAACTTCAAGTTGTAACAAATGGATGTGAAGAGTGCTTTTCTTAATGGTCCTATTATTGAGTTGGTGTATGTCAAACAACCCCCAGGGTTTGAGGATCCCGAGTTCCCCAATCATGTGTACCAACTCGATAAGGCACTCTATGGCCTTAAACAAGTCCCACGTGCGTGGTATGAGCACCTTACCGAGTTGTTGCAAGATCGTGGGTTTGAAATTGGGAAAATTGACCCCTCTCTTTTTACTAAGAAGGTCAAAGGGGAGTTGTTTGTATGCCAACTATATGTTGATGATATTATCTTTGGTTCCCCTAACAAAGCTTTCAATGAGGAATTTGCCGCTCTCATGACCTCAAAGTTCAAGATGTCCATGATGGGAGAGTTGAAGTTCTTTCTCGGGTTCGAAATCAAACAAAGAAGAGAAGGAACCTTCATCAAACAAGCCAAATACACTCAAGACGTCCTCAAGAGATTCAGGCCAAGTGATGTCAAGCCGGCTTCCACTCCAATGCCCGTCAAATGCCAACTTGGCATAGATCCCAATGGTAAAGCGGTGGTTCAAAAGGTATATCGCTCCATGATTGGCTCCTTGCTTTACCTTTGTGAATCTAGATCGGATATCATGTTGAGTGTGGGAATTTGTGCACGGTTTCAAGCCGCACCTAAGGAAGCCACTATGTGGTGGTCAAGCGAATCTTTCGATATTTGGCTCATACCCCAAACTTTGGCTTATGGTACCCAAGAGGAGCTAACTTCAATCTTGTGGGCTTTTCAGACTCGGATTGGGTGGGAGACAAAGTGGATAGGATGTCAACTTCCGAAGGGTGCCAATTTCTTGGTTGCTCTTTGGTGAGTTGGTCTTCTAAGAAGCAAAGTTGTGTGTCTCTCTCGTCCACCGAAGCGGAGTATGTGGCCACCGGTAGTTGTTGTGCTCAACTTCTTTGGATGAGGCAAACTTTAAAGGATTACGGTGTCATTTGTGACAAAGTGCCTCTTTGGTGTGACAATGAAAGTGCCATGAAGATTTCTCTCAACCCGGTGCAACACTTCAAGACGAAGCATACTGAGATTCGGTATCACTTCATCCAGAATCACATTAGGCGAGGGGAGATCGAGCTCAACTATGTCAACACTCATGATAACCTTGCAGATATCTTCACGAAGCCCTTGGATAAAGCAAGATTTTGCAAGTTAAGGCATGAGCTAAATATCATTGATTCGAGCAATGTGGCTTGAACCTTTGCACACCCCACCATACTCATCGTGATGCCTTCTTTAGGTGTAGGCATGGACATAGGGGGAGTTTTGTTCTCTCAATGAATTCTCCCTCCCCCATTATGCATAAATTGATCAACCCTTTCACATTAGCCATTTTTTATGGTACTTGTGCTTCAAAGACGAGTTTTGGTCATGGGCCCAAGGATAATTCTTCGCGGTGCCATACCAATTGACTCAAACATAGGTGGCTCCGGCCACCGCCCTCTCTCTTGAGAGGATTTTGCTCGTGTTTGGTCCTAGTTGTCTTTTGCCTTCTTTTTGAGCCATGTTTGTGTTTGAGTTGCCTCGTGTGTGTGCTCGTTTGCGTGTCCGGTTGCTTTAAGTTTGCATTGCAAAGGCCGTGTTTTTCTATTTTTGTCGAAACATGCACTTTCTTGGGTCTGCGGTACTACCATGGCAAGACACGGTACTACCGCTGGAGATGGGGTGCTCCTGTGCGTACACAGCTGCACCCACGGCACGGTACTACCGCCTCCATCGCGGCAGTAATTTTTTACTGCCGCTGGAGGAGCGGTACTACCGCCATGCGTGCGGTACTTCCGCCCAGGCGGTACTAACGCACCGTCGCGAGCGCATGTGGGTTAAGAGCGGGCATGGGGAGTTCCAACTCCCCCATACACATTCATCTCTTCCCCTCACTTCGTCTCTCTCTGTCCTGCCCAAGAACGGCACCGGAGGACCTCGCCGGATCTCCGTCTCCGGCCGCTCTCCTCGCATTCCGACCGGTGGGATCGATCCCCACCTCGCCCTCTTGCCATGGAACCCGGTATCTCCCCTAGTCCCTCTCTCTTTGCCC
The DNA here is from genome assembly GCF_018294505.1 of Triticum aestivum. NCBI lineage: Eukaryota > Viridiplantae > Streptophyta > Magnoliopsida > Poales > Poaceae > Triticum > Triticum aestivum. Next base: position 308,998,147 of record NC_057799.1, read on the forward strand.
CGTTGTTGTGTTTTTAGGTTTTGGGGAGATTCATGTGTAGTTCTTGTGATTTTTGGCTAAATCTTTGCAAGAGGAGATTGTTGGAGAGTGCTAGTGCATTAGATATGCTATTTGGAGTGATGCAACAGTGTAGTTTTAATCAACGGTAGTACGGATCTACATTTGCGGATGTTTCTAGATCCGTAGATGTTGTTCTTGCATGTTTGTGTTCCGTGCGGTACTACCGCTCCTCCTGGAGCGGTACTACCGCCCGCTCGTATGAGAACTGCCCCGTGCGGTACTACCACTCCGTTGGAGCGGTACTACCGCCCGGGGTGCGGAAGTAAAATTTTACTTCCGCTCCAGGCGCGGTACTATCATGCCAACCGGCACAGTACTACCGTGGATAGAGCGGCTGTAAAATTTTACGTCCGCATCCTGGCCCGGTACTACCGTTGAGTTAAAAATTACCTTGTTTTGTCCAGTCAATCTCATTTCTACCTGTTTCGTTGGGTTTTGGCCTTGGTCTTTGCAATGATCCTTCTCGTTCTTCTCGTGTGTTTGTGTTGTGTGTCATAGGTGGTGGCTCCAATGTCAGGCGCTCGAATCCCAGCCGTGACACGAGCTCCAAGCGGCTTTGCAACCAAGAAGCTCCTGAGGGGTCCAGTGCCCAACAACGTAGAGTCAAGACCACAGCTACCAAGACCAAGGAGCCAAATGTTGGTATGGATGAAATGCCTCAAGCGGAGTTTCTGATTCGAAGGAAGCTCAACCCCTACGTCAACCCTAGGGAGATCACAAGGGGCAATGACTTGTTTTGGACCAAGCAGCACAATCTCATCTTCCTAGATGTGATCAAGGCCAAGCAGAACACCTATGTGCTAGTGCTGTGGATTGACATGAATGATATGAAGAAGGACAACAACCGAGCATATTTTGGTGAGCCTTTGGATTTGGTGGAGCAGTTTGGCATTGAGGAGTTACTCACGTTCCACATGGACTTTGACCCGGAGATTGTGGCTCAGTTCTTTGCTTCTGTCCACTTCCACACAGATGAGCAGCGGACCATGACTTGGATGGCTAATGGGAAGAGGATGTCTGCTAAGTGGAAGGAGTTCATGGAGTTGTTGCACGTTCGTGATGAGGGGCTCAATGTGCCCGTTGGTGTCCGCCCACATGCCAACCCCGAGTCGGCCAACAAGACCAAGCTTCAACCCTACCTGGTTGAGAAGAAGTTAGCCAATGACAAGAAGACTTGGGTGCTAAACCCATTCCTTGACATCATGCACCGGATCTTCTGCAACTCACTTTTTCCTCGCATAGGCGACAAGGACAAGGTGCATGCCTATCTTGTAGACATGATGCTCATCTGTGAGAAGGCGCGTCTCCAACAGACGAAACCACTTGATGTCTCTCATATCATGTGGTGTGAACTGCAGTTTGCTGTGTTCAATCGTAAGGTGCCCATCTATGGACCTTACCTGTTTCTCTTGATCTCGAAGACTTGGGAGAAGCTCTTTCCGGGTGAAGAGTTTCTTGCTCCCAACTGGGTTCGCCATGAGCCTATCAAGCTACACACCAAGAGCAAATGGGCTAATACCACGACCCGGGCTGAGGCTGCGGCTGCACGGATGCATGTCGATGAGGATGAGGATGAGTTTGAGGAGGAGGAGGCTGATGACAGTTCTGATGGGTACGCTCCTCCCTCTGCTGAGCCATCTTGGGCTAAGAAGCTCAAGGCCAAGATGAAGGCTCTGTTTTGCATGCAGGCCAAGGGATAGTACAAGGCTCATGTGAACGCCAAGATGGCTCGTCGTCGCGACAAGGCTATTATGAGGCAGGTTGGTCTTGAGGTTAGGAGTGGCTCCGAGGAGAGGATCATAGATGAGGAATCATGGACCAGACAACATTGCCGGTGGAGTGAGTCTGAGGAGGATACTGGAGTTCGCTCTTCATCCCGTGCTGCAGAGGAGTCTGAGGACGAGGAACTTGACTGGTGATGCCTTGGAGTTCTACTACCACCTGTGTCGTAGGTGTCCTCTCTGCCTTTTTGGTGTCTCGATGCCAAAAGGGGAGAGAGTGTAGGATTTGCGAGTCTTGCGTTGAGTCTTGTGTCACTTTTGCTTTCATTCCGTTGAACCCTCGTTGCTTTGGTTTGTTGGTTTGTGGTTGTGTTCGTGTGAGACCAGGAGACTATCATATGGTGTGAGACATATGCACTCAAGCTTATCTTATTGTCTTATCTTATTTTCTAGTATGTTTAGTAGATTGTGAGCTAATGTTATCTTGTGCCCTTTACTTCAAGCTCACGTACTTTACCTTGCCTCCATGCTTAGTGTCATTTATATTGTTGCAAGGATTGCCTTGTCTATAAAATATTGGGGGAGTGTTGATCCTAGTATGTGTGTCGTGCAGTCCAAAGAATATCTATAGAGTGCACACATCTAGGGGGAGCCTGTCTATATTTTAGAGACGTTGGGTTTGCTTATGTTCAATTTATATCCTTATGTGCAAATCCAGTATTGTCATCAATCCACCAAAAAGGGGGAGATTGTAAGGGCATATTTCTCCCTATGTGGTTTTGGTGATTGATGACAATGCATTTGCGGACTAATCGTGTGCATTGAGCATTTCAGATATCTCATGTCTAGGCACAAGACGATTCGGTGCCCCTCGGAGCCTATTGAAGACGGTGTTTGTCTACGTTTCTTTTCGATGGATTTGAGTCATAGGAAAGTCGTACTATTAAGAGGGGGTCCGCTTCGAAAAGGTTAGGGTGGAACCAACACGTACACATCTGCTCCTTTGCACCACCTTTCCTTCGCTTCATTGGAGCACCGGTCGTTTTCCCTTGTCTTGCGAAGATGAAGGCCTCCAAGTGCTATAATCTCTATGGCGTGCGGTAGTACTGCTCAAGGGAGCAGTAGTACCGCAGCGGTCCACGGTATTACTGCCCAAGGCAGCGGTAGTACCGTGGCCTCTAGCCCAGAATGCCAGCACACATGGAAGTAGGTGCGGAAGTAATTTTTTACTTCCACGCCCTACGCGGTAGTACCGCTCCCTGCGAGCATTAGTACCATGCCGGATTTTCGCACAGACCGAAACTCAGCGGAAGTAGCCATGGATGTAATTTTATTAGTCTGTGCCTTCCCAGCCTAGTTGAACCCTGCCTTGCGGTAGTACTGCAAGGGCGCGCGGTAGTACCGCTCCGGCGGTTCTACCGCTAGTTGCTTGAGGCAATAGGGCCTCGTCTGGTCTCTGCCGCGCGAGCGGTAGTACCGCACCGCCTAGCGGTAGTACCGCAAGCCCTTGCGGTAGTACCGTGTGTCTGTGCGGTAGTACCGCATGTCGCGGGCAGGATAAGTGGGTAATGGTTGGATCTTTCCCCTACTATATAAAGGGGTCTTCTTCCCCAAGTTCACCACCTCTTCCCTCCCCAAGCTCCATTATTGCGCAAAGCTCCATTTTCGCCTGATCTCTCTCCCTAGCCAATCAAACTTGTTGATTTTCTAGGGATTGGTTGAGAAGGCCCCGATCTACACTTCCACCAAGAGAAATTTGATTCCCCCAACTAATCCCTTGCGGATCTTGTTACTCTTGGGTGTTTGAGCACCCTAGACAGTTGAGGTCACCGCGGAGCCATATCCCATTGTGGTGAAACTTCGTGGTGTCGTTGGGAGCCTCCAATTAAGTTGTGGAGATTGCCCCAACCTTGTTTGTAAAGGTTCGGTCGCCGCCTTCAAGGGAACCAATAGTGGAATCACGACATCTCGCATTGTGTGAGGGCGTGAGGAGAATACAGTGGCCCTAGAGACTTCTTGGGGAGCATTGTGCCTCCACACCGCTTCAACGGAGACGTACTTCCTCTCAAAGGGAAGGAACTTTGGTAACACACCCTCGTCCAAAATTTTCTTTTCAGATTTGCTTTTTTCTTTCTTAAATCTTAGTCGAATGAGACATAGCCACACCATTAAACAGGGGCTCAGGTGCCATTAATGGAGACCTTGGGATAGAGGTGGGCGGCAGATGGAGGTCAAAGGGCTCTCCTCCCGATAAGAACGCGCAGGGGTCTGATCGCACACCTCCTGTACTCAAATATGGCTACCCCGCACGGCGCCTCCTAGCCAATTAAATAAGGGGACGCATGGCGGCACGTAAATGGTAAGTAGAACACCCACGGTTTCAATAATACTTGTGTTTCCGATTGTAACGTGACAGCACTTGTTGGAAAATGACTTTGTTGATTGTTAATGTGTGCGCCTTCGCAAATCGGACAGCAAAATTATCACAACATGTTGGTGCCATGTGTTGGGAAACGTTGCATGGAAGAAAAAAAATTCTACACACACGCAATGATCTATCCATGGAGATGCATAGCAACGAGGGGGAGAGTGTGTCTACATACCCTCGTAGATCGTAAGCGAAAGCGTTTGACAACGCGGTTGATGTAGTCGAACTTCTTCACGATCCAACCAATCAGTACCAAACGTACGGCACCTTCGCGTTCAGCACACGTTCATCTCGGTGACGTCCGCGCCTTCTTGATCTAGCAAGACGGCAAGGTAGTGGATGAGTTCCGGCAGCACGACGGCGTGGTGACGGTGATGGTGAAGTTATCTCCGCACACGACTAAGCAATTGTCTATTGTGTACTAGGCGCCCCTCCCACATATATATAGGTGGGAGGGAGGGAGGATCAGCCAAGGGGGGCGCCCAAGTAGGGGGAATCCTACTTGGGGTCTCTCCCAAGCCGCGCCCCCTTTCCTTATATGGAGCGCGGGGAAAGGCAGGGGAGGGTGGCGCCTCCCCTTTCCTTTCTCCCATGAGAGGGAAAGGCAGGAGGGGCTAGCCCTCCCCCTTTTCCTTCCCTAGGGCTGGACAACCAAGGGAAGGGGCGCACCAGCCCCCTTGTGGGCTGGGTCTGTCCCCTCCTTTGGCCCATAAGGCCCATAACTTGTCGGGGGGGGGGGTGCCCGGAACCCCTTCCGGTGACCCGATAACTTCCCGGTACGTCTCGAAACACTTCCGGTGTCCAAATACCATCGTCCTATATATCAATCTTTACCTCTCGACCATTTTGAGACTCCTTGTCATGTCCGTGATCTCATCCGGGACTCCGAACAACATTCAGTCACCAAATCATATAACTCATATAACACTATATCGTCAATGAACGTTAAGCGGGCGGACCCTACGGGTTCGAGAACTATGTAGACATGACCGAGAAACCTCTCTGGTCAATAACCAATAGCAGAACCTGGATGCCCATATTGGCTCCTACATATTCTATGAAGATATTTATCGGTCGAACCGTTATGACAACATACGTAATTCCCTTTGTCCATCGGTATGTTACTTGCCTGAGATTCGATCGTCGGTATCTTCATACCTAGTTCAATCTCGTTACCGGCAAGTCTCTTTACTTGTTCCATAATACATCACCTCGTGACTAACTCCTTAGTCATTTACTTGCAAGCTTATGATGTGTATTACCGAGAAGGCCCAGAGATACCTCTCGGATACTCGGAGTGACAAATCCTAATTTCGATCTATGCTAACTCATCAAACACCTTCGGAGATACCTGTAGAGCATCTTTATGATCACCCAGTTACGTTGTGACGTTTGATAGCACACAAGGTATTCCTCCGGTATCCGGGAGTTGCATAATCTCATAGTCGAAAGAATATGTATTTGACATGAAGAAAGCAATAGCAATAAAACTGAACGATCATTATGCTAAGCTAACGGGTGGGTCTTGTCCATCACATCATTCTCCTAATGATGTGATCCCGTTATCAAATGACAACACATGTCCATGGTTAGGAAACCTTAACCATCTTTGATCAACGAGCTAGTCTAGTAGAGGCCTACTAGGGACACGGTATTTGTTTATGTATTCACACATGTATTTAAGTTTCCGATCAATACAATTCTAGCATGAATAATAAACCTTTATCATGAATAAGGAAATATAAAATAACAACTTTATTATTGCCTCTAGGGCATATTTCCTTCACCATGTCATGACACCAAGCCAAGTTTCATGATTTTCATGCGTGTTGGATTTACAAGAATTAAAAAACCAAGTTTCTTAATGTTTCCGGCGGAGCCACGACGCCCAGATGTTTGAATTTCATTCCCATTTCTTGCATGGGACCTAGAAATTTACCCGAGGACACACATGTGATTTTTCAACCAACTTTGGTGCACTGCAGTTGTGCTTGTAGTTCAAATTTGAATTATGCACATTAAATGACCAGAAACTCAATTAATGTATAAAAAAGGCCAAACGAACCCGGAATAATTCCAAAATTTAACACGACACTCATATAGTTCTATGTTGTCTCTGTAAAGAAAATCAGAGGGGCAGTGTATATCATTTCGCACACAAAGGTGACACGTTCCCTCTCTGAACCACGAGCCTTCTTGAGAGAAGCTCCGGTTTGCAAAAAGCTTATACCAAAACTTGTTCCAATTCGGCCAAAAAATTTACCGCAGCATGTTAGTACCATGACATGACACCATGCCAATTTTCATGATTTTCAGGCATGTTTTGGATTTACAAGAATTTTAAAACCAAGATTCTCAATGTTCTCGGCCGAGCCACGACACCCAGATGTTTGAATTTCATTCCCATTTCTTGCATGGGACCTAGAAATTCACCCGAGGACACACATGTTATTTTTCGACCAACTTTCGTGCACTGGAGCATGTGCTTGTAGTTCAAATTTGAATTATGCACATTAAATGACCATAAACTCAATTAATGTATTAAAAAAAGGCCAAACGAACCCGGAATAATTCCAAAATTTAACACGACACTCATATAGTTCTATGTTTCCTCTATAAAGAAAATCAAGGGGGGCAGCGTATATCGTTTCGCACACAAAGGTTCCCTCTTAGAACCACGAGCCTTCTTGAGAGAAGCTCCGGATTGCAAGAAGCTTATACCAAAACTTGTTCCAATTCGGCCAAAAAAATTACCACAGCATGTTAGTGCCATGACATGACACCATGCCAAGTTTCATGATTTCCAGGCAAGTTTTGGATTTACAGGAATTTAAAAACCAAGTTTCTCAATGTTCTCGACCGAGTCACGACGCCCAGATGTTTGAATTTCATTCCCATTTCTTGCATGGGACCTAGAAATTGACCCAAGGACACACATGTGATTTTTCAACCAACTTTGGTGCACTGGAGCATGTGCTTGTAGTTCAAATTTGAATTATGCACATTAAATGTCCAGAAACTCAATTAATGTATAAAAAGGCCAAACGAACCCGGAATAACTCCAAAATTTAACAGGGCACTCATATCGTTCTATGTTGCCTTTGTAAAGAAAATCAGGGGGAGGCAACGTATATCGTTTCGCACACAAAGGTGACATGTTCCCTCTCGGAACCACGAGGCTTGTTGAGAGAATCCGGTTTGCAAGAAGCTTATACCAAAACTTGTCCCAATTCGGCCAAAAATTATACATCTGAAAACAGGGTTTAGATTATCCCGAACATCTCGCTACCTAGACCAATGTACTGTGATTTGAATTCAACATAAAATGGATACAAATATTTGAATTGGAGATCGTATGGTACATGTAGTTCATAGTTAAATATGGTTACTACTATATGCATGTTTTCTGTTATCAAGATAATATTTAAATGATGGTATAACTTGACAACAATCGTATTCAAATAAGGAAAATTGATTCAAATTTACTCCATATGGTAGACGACAATATATATGTTCATAGGGTGGAGTAAAATGTTCATATAAGATGGAAGATCAAAATGTAGGACTACATCCATTATAAACCGCAAGATCACCTAATGATATATTCGAATTCAACATAACATGGATTCAAAAATTGAAATTCGAGATCCTGGCATTTGTAATCATATAAAAAGGGACATGACTCTTTCTTGTGGTGGGAATTGATTTGTTTTTTGTTGTTGTTGTGGGAAGTGCGAATTGATTTGGTACTGTACAGGCTAATCTTGTTCTCCCGATTTTTTTACATTTTTATTGTAGTTTTTTCAATGGCATTTATAGCAATATAGTAAAAGGGGACATGACTCTCTTGTGTCTTGTATGAATTGTTTTTTTGTACACATTAAGTTTGTTTCGCCGAACATGGAATCCGTGCCTTGTTATCTCGAAATTTTCAAGCTCAAGTATCTTTTGTCTCTTCTGTTGTGAAACTCCCGCCTCTTCAACCCGCGCCACGCCTTGTTATCCTGAAATTTTGACGCGCGCAAAAACTCCCTCCTCATCCAAAATCGGTCCCGCAGCCCAGACACGTGAAATCCCCTTTATACCCCTCAGCCAAAAAATGCCGCCTCGACATCACGTGGTCAAAACCAGTGGGGGTACGTTCATAACTTACCCTACATTTAGGACAAGCGCATCCCTAAGCCATGGCTCCCCCTACCTTCCCCTTCGTCCCCCATTCGTACACCGAGGCCGCCAAAACCCGCTAAACCCCACGCTCCTTCATCGGCCTCCCGACTGCCGACCAGCCGGAGACTCTTCCCCGACGACGTCGTCCACAGCAATGACTCGCCGTCCCTCATCCACCGCATTGGATGAGGATCCGTCGTCGATCTCGTTGTCCCGTCGGATCAGCCGCCATGTACTCCACCTCCAAGGAGTTGCCCCCACGTTCGCCTTGTCTATCATGCCACCTCCATACCCACAGCACCGTCTTGACCTGCCCCACCAAAACCGCATCATCCTCACCAATTCCTCCGATGAAGCCGAGGCCTACTCGGCGCCACCAAGGAGGTTATGCACTCACCGTTGCATTTTATGTTTTATTCAATCTCACGGGGCTGTCGGAGCTCGATACCGAGCAGCCATGGCAGGTCTCCATCAATGGCGTCGTCACCAGCTACTTCCTCCACGGCGTCTCTCCCCCGTGTCGTTGCTTCCTCGGTGGCGACTTCCACACCAGCACTAGCTGTTGCTGCTCCGGCTCTCGCTCGCGCTGTTGCTCTGTTCTTGCTGTCGGTCCCGCTGCTGCACTGCCCTTGCTTTCGTTCATGCTGCTGCTCTGCTCTGCTATCTCTGTCTGTCGCGTTGCTGCTCCGCTCTTGCTCTCGTTCGTGCTGCCGCTCTTGCCCTCGTTCGTGCTGCTGCTCTGCTCTGCTCTTGCTCTCGCTTGCGCTGCTGCTGCATGACTTGGGGCAGCTACAGGAGTTACTGCTTTAGCACTCGCTCGCGGTGCTGCTGCACAAGTTGCTCTCTGCTAGTGTGTTCCCTGCTTGAGCCGCTGCTGATTTAGATCATTGCTTCTCTACTACTAGTGCTCGAATGCCCTAAACTTCTATTGCAATGCTCTGCTACTAGTTCAATCAGTTTCGATAGTAAAATCAGTTTTGACTGTAAAGTTCAGTTTCTTCAGTTAAGTTTAGAGTGAATAGTATTTACAGCATCTATCGGAGCGGCCGTGGCGCAGCTGATGCATTTTACATCTATTACTTTTTGTGATGTATTTTACATCATCTATTGCAGATGCTATTAGAGTCCCACTTCAGGTTAACATTGTCTGTCTTGTCCTACTTCAGCCTCGCCGTCGTACACCTCACCGGAGTTGTTGCTCCAACGACTGAACCGTCCATCACAGCGGAGCAGTACCCTCAGCGCTGTCTCCAGAGGCCTCAGATCTTCTTCCCCGCCTCCGACAGTCACACCAGCATCACCGTCCTCCACGTCCAACCCAATGATGTTGAGGTCGACAAGGCTATGCCAAAGAGGTTGTACACTCGTCGCATCACTTTGTTACTCATCATTCATGTCGATCCCTCAGGGATCCTTTGGTTCAAAGCAGTTGCAAATCTAGAAATAAATGAATCATGGTCACAAAGTTAACAGGGAGAAAACTAAATGCTAATTTGAACCACAATTTGAATCGGTTTAACAAGCACTACTGCAGGATACTGCTAACGCGACACTACGATCAGAGACCCTTTGCCGAAATTGTGTGTGATGCATTAATCGCAAGTGGTGGTGTAAAAACCATAAAAAAGGTGCAAAACGTTTGCGATGGCGGAGCCATCAAACACGATTCAGATTTTAGTTGCGTGTGTGATGTAGGACACATGGTTAATCCATTCAAACTCTTTGCGATGAGGCAGAACAACCGAAACGGGCAACCATATCAATGTGTGTGTGATGCAGGGCAGACGGTTAATCCATTCGAACGGTTTGCGATGAGGTAGAACAATAGAAACGGGCAGACATATCAATGTGTGTGCGATATATGACATCCTTTTCACTCGAACGAACTATTTTCGATTAGGGAACACAACAGAAACGGTTCAACTTAACAAGATGTGTGTGATATGCGGCATACAGTTCACATGGATGAACTATTTGTGATGAGCCAAAAGAACACAAACGAGTCATGTAAACAAGATGTGTGTGATACGTGGCAAACAGTCGACTCAGATGAACTGTTTGCGATGAGAAATTACAACACAAACGGTTAATACAGTTAGTTCGTGTGCGATTCTCTGTGTACAAAAAAATTTAAAAAATGCAAACTAGTTGCTTGCGGTGGCTAGGAGTATCGCACACGATGCGTCTGCAAGTACTCATGTGCGATGATTAGTATGTTACACATACGTTTCCTTATGTTAACATGTGTGTGAATTTGCAATATGGACAGTTAATATGCAAATGCCTTCTAGACATCGGGCACACGCTTAAACTCAATGAACTGTGTACGATACTAATACTTTCCATGAAAATTTAAGAACTTGGGTAACGACATTTGAGTAACATATATATAGTGGTTACACTATTCGACAAAAAGAGGATCTTCGTAACATGGTTTTGAAAACCATATGGTCCATATCTACATACTTAACATAGTAACAACTATCACATTTTAAGAGGCTAAGGGCCAACAACCATATGGTCCATATCTACATACTTAACATAGTAACATCTAGCACACTTTAAGAGGCTGAGGGCCAAGAACCACAACTATCCGCTGGAAGCAGCTTGATCACGGCGGCTCGACATCTCGTCAATGAAAAGGAAGAGCCCTCCTGTGCCTTGGTAGAGCATGAGTAGAACAGTGTCTCCAATTTTCCAATATGGATGCATTGCCATGAGAAGCGAGAACTTGTTAATTTGAATGGTCCCATTTCCGCGGGAAATGCAGTACCTTGCAATCACTTTGGCGTTATTAGCAGGCACAAGTGTAATTCGACCACGCCGGGAAATCGATCCAGGAACTGCTACAGCGGGCAATTTCTGTTGACATGTAGAATAAAAACCAATTGTAACATATCGTTGAAGATATATATAGTTTATGAGCATCAACATTAAAATAAGACTTTTTACCAGCGTTTTGTGCACACAATTGGTCTTGTTCAGTGTGTGCACCATAGGTCTAAATAATCCCATCCAAAATCCAGCGTTCATACGCTGTGCTATCTCTGTCAGATTATCAACAAAGTTTATGACATGCTTCAAGTCCTTCCAATGAAATTTGGTACGCTTAGTAACATACAGATCATTCACTATGCATCGAACATATACTGCTTAAAAGGTGGAAAGATATTATTTATTCAGAACATGGCAGAAGAATATATAGTGCGCATAAATTGGTAAATAGAATTTCTTACTGCCTAGGAACGGAGTTAGAATATGGAATCACAATTGGTTGCTTAAATAGTGATCAATTAGTCAGAAAAATACCCCGATTTTGCTAAGTAATATGACAGCATGGAGAAAGTTGAGAGGACACTAACCTCGATCAGACTTTGATCAGCTGATGACGTTGGGGAAGTAAACATCCATGTTAATTAGACCAGGCTGTGGTGCACGCACTAGAATTTTATTGCCAGCTTTCAGTTCAGAACACTTAGACATTTTTCTCCAAAGGTCCGCATTAAAATAGGAGTGACCATCTTTATCAAGTTTTACGCTAACCGCCATTGTAAATCCATGATGCATTGTCAATATGACATCCTGGGAGTCATCAACAAAGTAAAGCCCAAGATTTTCTTCTACTCCTGTTCTTGCAAAGCAAGGGATGTACTGCTTGAAATGACAATTAAGATCGTAAATTAGATATATTGAAATAACAGAGCAAGATGCAAATATGGGAGTAACTAATAAAACAGATCAATATATAGATGAAAGCAAAGTACAAAAATATAGAATTTAAATTAGATAATGTCACAAAGATTTGATGCAAATATATAGATAATGTAAGAACAGACGGTATATGTCCACAAATTTAGGCCATGCCGACCGTGGTAGGTTGAGATTGAACATACCGAGCACTCCCTGAAGTCATCTGGAATGGTGAGATAGAACTTCGTTTCCGACTGGCCAAGACCACAGTTGCCCGACTTCTGCTCGCACTGTGGACACATGAATGAACACCCATGAATCAGCTAGAACAAAAATGATTCCACGACGATTTCTGCCGGTTGATTAACAATGACAGATGGACTGCGATAAGAGATGAGTGAATATTTTGCTAAGTTGATTACCTTCTCCATGAGAAAAATCCCCGGACCAATCCCGCAGAAAACCCCAATCAACCAAAGTCTAGAATGTCGGTGCACATAGGCGGTAGAAAGTGGTAGGGGCGAAATCCCGTGCCGTTTGGAGCGCGACGTACACCCGCCGCCAACAACCGTCGAGCTTAGGGTGCAGAGTTGCGGAGGAGTCCGCGGCGAGTGAGTGGGGACGAAGTAGGCAAGGGTTTTATTTTTCCTTTTGCATGTGTGAGAACACACACGGTTCGTAGAGGCGACGGAGGTGAATCGTGTGCGATAGTAAATCACCGAGATTGAATGGGAATCCAAATTTCCTTTGTCCTTCATCCATGAGTTTTTTTCTACGATGAACATAAAGCCTACTAATCACCGTGTTTAAATTTGACACTTTTCCGCGTTCATTTACAATATTTAGGGGATTATGTGCATTTTGTAGGCATTAATGCACATAATTCAAATTCAAACAATTGGTGCTTGAAAAGGTGCATAAGAACGGTCTGGAAAAACCATACTCGTGGTATTTAGTAATTTCTCAAGCCTTTTAGAAGGAGTGGGCAGAGATTTCAATGGAATGCATGGCAATAGTCAACCACAAACGCGTCATTTACTAGGTTATCAACTATAGAACAATGAAATACGTGCTTGAAAAACATGATGCCTGGCATGGTGCCATGGTATGGCCTTGCCCTGGTTAAAAGCTGAGAAGGTTTGATTTATGTCTTCATGCACGCCCTTCATAAATCGAACCATCACGGAGGAAGTTCAATGCTTTCGAGAGGGAAATCACCAAGATTGAAGGGGAATCCAAATTTCCGTCCTAGTTTGTCATCATTTTTTTCCAACGATCAACATACCGCCTCAAATGCAACATGTTCAAATTTGACATTTTTCCGAACTCATTTACCATATTTAGGGGATTATGTGCATTTTCTATGCATTAATTATGCACATAATTCAAATTCGAACAATCGAAGCATGAAAAGGTGCACAAGAATGGTCTGGAAAACCATGCTCATGCTATTTAGTACATTCTCATGCCTATTACAAGGAATGGGCAGATATTTCAAGGAAATGTGTGGCTATAGTCAACCATAAACGCGTCGTTTAGTGGGTAAACAACTATACAAAAATGAAATACATGCTTGGAAAACATGACACCTGGTGTGGTGCCATGGTATGGCCTCATCGTGCCCTGGTAAAAATGTCGTCATGCACGCCTTTCATAAATCGAACCATCACCGAGCAAGTTTCATGGTTTCGAGGGGGAAATCACCAAGATTGAAGGGGATCCAAATTTCCTTTGTCCTTTGTCTATGAGTTTTTTTCTATGATGAACATACAACCTGCAAATCACCGTGTTCAAGTTTTGCACTTTTTTGGGTTCATTTGCCACATTTTAGGGGATTATGTGCATTTCCTAGGCATTAATGCACATAATTCAAGTTCAAACAATCGGTGCATGAAAGGGTGCACAAGAACGGCCTGGAAAACCATGCTCGTGCCATTTAGTAAATTCTCATGCCTTTTACAAGGAATGGACAGATATTTTGATGAAATGTGTGGCAATAGTCAACCACAAATGTTTGTTTGTTGGGTTTTCAACTATACAAAAAATGAAATAAATGCTTGAAAAACATGATGCCTGGCATGGTGCCATGGTATGACCTCACCATGCCCTGGCAAAAATTTGAGAAGGTTTGTCTTATGTCGTCATGCACGCCCTTCATAAGTCGAACCATCACCTAGGAAGTTCCATGCTTTCGAGAGGGAAATCACCAAGATTGAAGGGGAATCCAAATTTCCGTCCTAGTTTGTCATTCAGTTTTTTTCCAACGATCAACATACCGCCTCAAATGCAACGTGTTCAAATTTGACATTTTTTTCGGGCTCATTTACCATATTTATGGGATTATGGGCATTTTCTAGGCATTAATGCACATAATTCAAATTCGAACAATCGGTGCATGAAAAGGTGCACAAGAACGGTGTGGAAAACCATGCTTGTGTTATTTAGTACATTCTCGTGCCTTTTACAAGGAATGGGCAGATATTTCAAGGAAATGTGTGCCAATAGTCAACCATAAACGAGTTGTTTACTGGGTTAACAACTATACAAAAAATGGAACACGTGGTTGGAAAACATGATGCCTGGCGCGGTGCCATGGTATGGCCTCACCGTGACCTGGTAAAAATTGGAGAATGTCTTCCTTATGTCGTGATGCATGCCTTTCATAAATCGAACCATCATCGAGGAAGTTTCATGGTTTCGAGGGGGAAATCACCAAGATTGAAGGGGGATCCAAATTTCCTTTGTCCTTTGTCCACGAGTTTTTTTCTATGATGAACATACACCCTGCAAATCACCGTGTTCAAATTGGGCACTTTTCCGGGTTCATTTACCATATTTAGGGGATTATGTGCATTTCCTAGGCATTAATGCACATAATTCAAGTTCAAACAATCGGTGCATGAAAGGGTGCACAAGAACGGCCTGGAAAACCATGCTCGTGCCATTTAGTAAATTTTTATGCCTTTTACAAGGAATGGACAGATATTTCGATGAAATGTGTGGCAATAGTCAACCACAAATGTTTGTTTGTTGGGTTTTCAACTATAGAAAAAATGAAATAAATGCTTGAAAAACATGACGCCTGGCATGGTGCCATGGTATGACCTCACCATGCCCTGGTAAAATTTGAGAAGGTTTGGCTTATGTCGTCATGCACGCCCGTAATAAATTGAACCATCACCGAGGAAGTTCCATGATTTTGAGAGGGAAATCACCAAGATTGAAGGGGAATCCAAATTTTCGTCCTAGTTTGTCATTCAGTTTTTTCCCAACGATCAACATACCGCCTCAAATGCAACGTGTTCAAATTTGACATTTTTCCGGGCTCATTTACCATATTTATGGGATTATGGGCATTTTCTAGGCATTAATGCACATAATTCAAATTCGAAATCGGTGCATGAAAAGGTGCACAAGAACGGTGTGGAAAACCATGCTCGTGTTATTTAGTACATTCTCATGCCTTTTACAAGGAATGGGCAGATATTTCAAGGAAATGTGTGGCAATAGTCAATCATAAACGCGTCGTTTACTGGGTTAACAACTATACAAAAAATGAAACACGTGGTTGGAAAACATGACGCCTGGCGTGGTGCCATGGTATGGCCTCACCGTGCCCTGGTAAAAATTGGAGAATGTTTTCCTTATGTCGTGATGCATGCCTTTCATAAATCGAACCATCACCGAGGAAGTTTCATGGTTTCGAGGGGGAAATCACCAAGAATGAAGGGGGATCCAAATTTCCTTTGTCCTTTGTCCACGAGTTTTTTCTATGATGAACATACACCCTGCAAATCACCGTGTTCAAATTTGGCAATTTTCCGGGTTCATTTACCATATTTAGGGGATTATGTGCATTTCCTAGGCATTAATGCACATAATTCAAGTTCAAACAATCGGTGCATGAAAGGGTGCACAAGAACGGCCTGGAAAACCATGCTCGTGCCATTTAGTAAATTCTCATGCCTTTTACAAGGAATGGACAGATATTTCGATGAAATGTGTGGCTATAGTCAACCACAGACATTTGTTTATTGGGTTTTCAACTATAGAAAAAATGAAATAAATGCTTGAAAACATGACGCCTGGCATGGTGTGCCATGGTATGACCTCACCATGCCCTGGTAAAAATTTGAGAAGGTTTGGCTTATGTCATCATGCACGCCCTTCATAAAACGAACCATGACCAAAGAAGTTCCATGCTTTCGAGAGGGAAATCACCAAGATTGAAGGGGAATCCAAATTTTCTTCGTTCTTTGCCCTGGAGTTTTTTTTTCTACGACGAACATACACCCTGCAAATCACCGTATTCAAATTTGGCATTTTTTCGGGCTCATTTACCATATTTAGGGGATTATGTGCATTTTCTAGGCATTTAGCGCATATAAATCCAATCCAGCTACAGCTGCACGGGTGTGATGTGAGGGACGTGGATAGCCGTTCGATCGCGGCGCATCCTACGGTGCACATGCGCGATCCGCGTGGCTGGGATTCCGGCCAATCATAACGCAACACACAATAGGCTCAGCGCACACTATTTCCGGAAGCGACGGAGATGAACCATGTGCGATAATGAACGAGCAAAATTGTAAGGAAAGCCAAATTTCTGTTGTTGTTTGTCGTTGAGCTCTTGAATACCACCGCATTGTACGGCTACCCGTCCCCTCCGTCCCAGAGCTCTCACCAGGCGTCGCCCATGGCACCGCGGCGCACAGTAACTGGTAAGGAAGCGATGGCATCCCGCCGCACCGCGTTCCTCGCCGCCCGCGACCACACATATGGTAAGGAAGCGATGGCATCTCGCCGCGCCGAGTTCATCGTCGCCGGCGGCCAGACAGTTACATGGGTGAACTTTGAGGCTGCCATGGCCGAATGGGTGGTGGATCTAGAGGCGGCCAAAGTCGCACAGAAGGAGAGGAAAAGGCAAAAAGCAGTCAAGAAAAGAGAGTCCCGCCGCTGCAAGAAAGAAGAGGCCGCATGCCCTGGTGAGGAGAGCTTCGAGGAGATCGAAGCATGGCGGGCTGCCGCCTACATGGCCGGAAAGGAGAACGCCAACGTCTGGCCAGCATGCCCCGATGGCAGCATGTGAGAAGTAGTTTACGTTTGTAGTATTAGAGAAAATTACCAGTAGTACTTTGATAACCCACAAGTATAGGGGATCACAACAGTTTTCGAGGGTAGAGTATTCAACCCAAATTTAATGATTCGACACAAGGGGAGCCAAAGAATATTCTCAAGTATTAGCAGTTGAGTTGTCAATTCAACCACACCTAGAAAACTTAATATCTGCAGCAAAATACTTAGTAGCAAAGTAGTATGGAAGTAACAGTAACGGTGGCGAAAGTAACAGTAGCAGTTTTGTAGTAATTGTAACAGTGGCAACGGTAAAGTAACTAAGCAAAGATCAATATGTGAAAAGCTCGTAGGCATTGGATCAGTGATGGATAATTATGTCGGATGCGATTCCTCATGCAACAGTTATAACATAGGGTGACACAGAACTAGCTCCAGTTCATCAATGTACTGTAGGCATGTATTCCGAATATAGTCATACGTGCTTATGGAAAAGAACTTGAATGACATCTTTTGTCCTACCCTCCCGTGGCAGCGGGGTCCTATTGGAAACTAAGGGATATTAAGGCCTCCTTTTAATAGAGTACTGGACCAAAGCATTAACACTTAGTGAATACATGAACTCCTCAAACTACGGTCATCACCGGGAGTGGTCCCGATTATTGTCACTTCGGGGTTACCGGATCATAACACATAGTAGGTGACTATTGACTTGCAAGATAGAATAAAGAACTCACATATATTCATGAAAACATAATAGGTTCAGATCTGAAATCATGGCACTCGGGCCCTAGTGACAAGCATTAAGCATAGCAAAGTCATAGCAACATCAATCTCAGAACATAGTGGATACTAGGGATCAAACCCTAACAAAACTAACTCAATTACATGATAAATCTCATCCAACCCATCACCGTCCAGCAAGCCTACGATGGAATTACTCACGCACGGTGGTGAGCATCATGAAATTGATGATGGAGGATGGTTGATGATGACGACGGCAATGGATTCCCCTCGCCGAAGCCCCGAACGGACTCCAGATCAGCCCTCCCGAGAGAGATTAGGGCTTGGTGGTGGCTCCGTATCGTAAAACGCAATGAATCCTTCTCTCTGTTTTTTCTCCCCGAACGTGAATATATAGAGTTGGAGTTGAGGTCGGTGGAGCCTCAGGGGGCCCACGAGGCAGGGGCGCCCCTAGGGGGGTGGGCACGCCCCCCTCCCTTGTGGATAGGGTGTGGGCCCCCTGGTGTTGATTCTTTGGCCAGTATTTTTTATATATTCCAAAAATATTCTCCGTGAAGTTTCAGGTCATTCCGAGAACTTTTATTTCTGCACAAAAATAACACCATGGCAATTCTGCTGAAAACAGCGTCAGTCCGGGTTAGTTCCATTCAAATCATGCAAGTTAGAGTCCAAAACAAGGGCAAAAGTGTTTGGAAAAGTAGATACGATGGAGACGTATCATACTTTAAGTTTGTAGTATTGACGTACAATGTCGGTAAGAGCATCCTTTGAGGGCTTTGAGTGTTGATTAGCATGTGTGCCCGTGTGTGTCTTTTTGCGTTAATCATTAGAAGATCACAAAACACACGGTTTCTATGCCGTACCCGTCTGAGTTTTTTTGCGTTAATGATCCATAAGTAAGTTAGCTGTGCGATGTTTCCTAATAAACCAGGCGTACAATTGACCGAAAAAAATCAACTACACGTGTACATTTTTTTGGAGATGAGATCTGCCAACTTTTTGTTTTCTCGCACACGAGTATTTTACGTGCTTCGTTTGCGTTGTGTGTTTCCACCGCCCAAGTTTCAAGTTTCGCAGCGAAATTTTCATTAGGCGCGCGATTTCAGAATTTATTCCTCCAACCACATCCCCACCCTCAGTATCCCCCCTCCCCGCACCTCCCCCTACCCGCA
Source organism: Triticum aestivum (assembly GCF_018294505.1). Classification (NCBI taxonomy): domain Eukaryota; kingdom Viridiplantae; phylum Streptophyta; class Magnoliopsida; order Poales; family Poaceae; genus Triticum; species Triticum aestivum. The sequence continues at coordinate 309,017,202 of NC_057799.1, forward strand.
TCTCAAACCGCCGCCGCCGCAACCACAACTTCAACCACATCTACGTTCTGCTCAGATCCAGTCAGGTAACCCACCGATCTCTATCACGTCCTCGACCAGATTGCTTAAATGGCTCCTGTGAAACATCCTCATGCCTCCAAATCCCCACCACCAAGAGCTGATGGCGATCCATGGCGCGATGTCCGCTGTGCGTGTTGATCGGAGGAACACCTCGCCTCCGACGCCGCCAACATGGTGCAGGCTCTGGCCCAGATGAAGTGCCCCATCGACTACCCCCAGGACTTAACAGGTAAGATCTGACCAACTAAATCTTACCAATACCACTTGCAACGGCTATGATTTGTACGATTGATGTATTAAGCATGTTCCTGCCTTGTTTATTTCAGTACTGCACATTGTGTGATGGTCAAATATTACCGTGTCTAGCTCAATTTCACCAATACCAGCAACAAACTTACAATACATGACTCAGGATATCACTAGAGATGCTGCCCATTTGCTATTTTTAGTGGATGCTAACCCTATTGTACTTAACATGTCTGTCCATGTACTTATGCAGGGTCATAACGGCCGATGCTGTTGTTTGCCGTCGAGGTTAGCTGCATCCCATGTCTTACAGTATTTCACATGATTTGTGCAATTGCAGTTTAACTTCTACCATTTACTGGTTGCCTGTAGGTACACATGTCAGTGGCACTAATCCATCCTTCGACCCAGAGGAACAGCTCGCCTCCACCGTCGCTGACTTTGGGCGGGCTCTGGCCAAGATGAAGTGCCCCAGCAACTACCTCTCAGGACTTACCAAGTATGTACTCACCAGTTCAATCTTACCAATACCAGTTGCAATTAATGGCTATGTTCTGTACGTTTGATGTATTAAGCATGTTCTAGTAAACATGCCTAACACGTTTTAGCTACTTTCCCTACCTTTTCGTAGACATCTGGGCCATTCTCTGCTCTGGCAGCACCTGCCTTATGATGTTTAACTATGCCAATTGCATTTTTATCAGTACTGGTTTCAATGGCTATTAAGCATGTTGCAATTAACAGTTGAATCCATTTTTAAACAGTTGTATTTCAATGGCTACAAACTTACAAACCATGACTTAGGATGTTGTTAAGCCTGTTGCAATTAAAAGTTGTATCCATTTTTTAATCTGTCCATTTGCTACCATGCTACTTGATACGTCTCCAACGTATCTATAATTTTTGATTGTTCCATGCTATTATATTATCTGTTTTGGATGTTTAATGGGCTTTACTAAGCACTTTTATATTATTTTTGGGACTAACCTATTAACCGAAGGCCTAGTGCAAATTGCTGTTTTTTTTGCCTATTTCAGTGTTTCGCAGAAAAGGAATATTAAACGGAGTCCAAACGGAATGAAACCTTCGGGGGAGTTATTTTTGGAACAAACGTGATCCAGAGGACTTGGACTGGATGTCAAGAAAGAAGCGAGGAGGCCACGAGGCAGGGAGGCGCGCCTGCCCCCCTGGGCACGCCCCCACCCTCGTGGGCCACTCGCAGCTCCACCGACCTACTTCTTCCTCCTATATATACCCATATACCCCGAAAACATCCAGGAGCACCACGAAACCCTATTTCCACCGCCGCAACCTTCTGTACCCATGAGATCCCATCTTGGGGCCTTTTCGGGCGCCCCGCCGGAGGGGGAATCGATCACAGAGGGCTTCTACATCAACACCATAGCCTCTCCGATGATGTGTGAGTAGTTTACCACAGACCTTCGGGTCCATAGTTATTAGCTAGATGGCTTCTCTCTCTCTTTGGATCTCAATACAAAGTTCTCCTCAATCTTCTTGGAGATCTATTCGATGTAATTCTTTTTGCGGTGTGTTTGTCGAGATCCGATGAATTGTGGGTTTATGATCAAGATTATCTATGAACAATATTTGAATCTCCTCTGAATTCTTTTATGTATGATTTGTTATCTTTGCAAGTCTCTTCGAATTATCAGTTTGGTTTGGCCTACTAGATTGATCTTTCTTGCAATGGGAGAAGTGCTTAGCTTTGGGTTCAATCTTGTGGTGTCCTTTCCCAGTGACAGCAGGGGCAGCAAGGCACATATTGTATTGTTGCCATCGAGGATAAAAAGATGGGGTTTATATCATATTGCTTGAGTTTATCCCTCTACATAATGTCATCTTGCCTAATGCGTTACTCTGTTCTTATGAACTTAATACTCTAGATGCATGCTGGATAGCGGTCGATGTGTGGAGTAATAGTAGTAGATGCAGAATCGTTTCGGTCTACTTGTCGCGGACGTGATGCCTATATACATGATCATGCCTAGATATTCTCATAATGATGCACTTTTCTATCAATTGCTCGATAGTAATTTGTTCACCCACCGTAATACTTATGCTATCTTGAGAGAAGCCACTAGTGAAACCTATGGCCCCCGGGTCTATTTTCCATCATATAAGTTTCCAATCTATTTTTACTTTGCAATCTTTACTTTCAATCTATATCATAAAAATACCAAAAATATTTATCTTATTATCTCTATCAGATCTCACTTTTGCAAGTGGCCGTGAAGGGATTGACAACCCCTTTATCGCGTTGGTTGCAAGGTTCTTATTTGTTTGTGTAGGTACGAGGCGATTTGTGTGTATCTCCTACTGGATTGATACCTTGGTTCTCAAAAACCGAGGGAAATACTTACGCTACTTTGCTGCATCACCCTTTCCTCTTCAAGGGAAAAACCAACGCAAGCTCAAGAGGTAGCACTACTCCCCGCAATGAAGATATACAAGATATGCTGCCCATTTGTTATTTTTGGTGAATGCTAACCCTGTTGTACTTAACATGCCTGTCCATGTACTTATGTAGGGTCATTATGGCCGATGCTGTTGTTTGCCATCGAGCTTAGCTGCATCCCATGTCTTACAGTATTTCACAGCATTTGTGCCATTGCAGTTTAACTTCTACCATTTACCGGTTGCCTGTAGGTACACATGTCAGTGGCACTGATCCACGCTTCGACCCGGAGGAATAGCTCACCTCCGCCGCCGCTGACTTTGGGCGGGCTCTGGCCAAGATGAAATGCCCCAGCAACTACCTCTCGGGACTTACCAAGTATGTACTCACTAGTTCAATATTACCAATACCAGTTGCAATTAATGCCTATGTTTTGTACGGTCGGTGTATTAAGCATACTGTACTAAACATGCCTAACACGTTTTAGCTATTTTCTCTACCTTTTTATAGACAACCGGGCCATTATCTGCTCTGGCAGCACCTGCCTTGTGATGTTTAACTCTGCCAATTGCATTTTTATCAGTACCGGTTTCAATGGCCATTAAGCCTGTTGCAATTAACAGTTGTATCCATTTTTAAAGAGTTGTATTTCAATGGCTACGAAATTACAAAACATGAATTAGGATGTTGTTAAGCAGGTTGCAATTAACAGTTGTATCCATTTTTTAATCCGTCCCTTTGCTACCATGCTACTCTTTTGCAATGAAGATATCACTACAGATGCTGCCATTTTATTACCATTTGCTTTTTTTGGTGGATGTTAACCATGTTGTAGTTAACATTGGCTTTCCATGTACTTACATAGGGCTACAATGGGTGATGCTGTTGTTTGCCGTCGAGGTTAGCTGCATCCCATGTCTTATACACCATCTATTCCTAAATATAAGTATTTTTAGAGATTCCAATATAGACTACATAAGGAGAAAAATGAGTGAATCTAGATTCTAATCTAAACTATATCTATAATTCTATATACATCTGTTTGTACTTCATATTTAAATCTCAAAAAAAATTGTTCTTAGGAACGTAGGTAGTTGTATTTTACATCATTTGTGCAATCTCAGTTTAGCTTCTAACATTTACTGGTTGCCTGTAGGTACATATATGAGCGGTACTGATCCACGCTTTGATCCTTTTGCGTATGGGGCAATGAGATATTCATGAACAAGCATCAAGTGAGGAAACTAAGAAAGATTGTTAAGCGAAAGAAACGGGTGATTGGAATTAAGCTCTTTATTTACACTTTGTCCAAGACAACAGTGAACTTTAGGATGGTAAGTAATGTGTTGCCTTTTCCCTATGCCCACAACAAGTTACTCTATTAGACCTTAGTACCTGATGTTTTTCTCTTTTTAGTGGTTTCCGAAGCTATTTACTGATGATTACCTTGCAAACTACATGACCGGAGTGGAGGCAACTAAGGTTAAAGTATATAATTCATGCTAGCATGATAATGCTCTAGAAGTCTTCTTGAAGGCGGTGAAGGATGGGCAGGCGATCGTCACAAGGGGTTGGACAAAAGTGGTTCGTGCCTATGGCATGCAGGAAGGCACATTATGGGCATTCCGCTTCTTCAACACCATCGGCAGTCAAAATGATTTACACTTGTCTCTTCACCTTTACCTCCTTTAAATATTGTGGTTCATCATAGTTAATTGTTGTCTAATCCTATAATTACTGAACATATTGTACTGGCAATTTTATTTATGGATTCGTTGTTGAACCATTGTGCTAAGAATTTGAATTGCACGTTTCATATTTCAAAGTTTCCAATTTGAATAATAAATTACACGCAAAAATAAAAATATACAGGAGCTAATAAAATAATGTGCACACGGTTAGAAAGAAAACAGCGTGTGTGATGTAAAAAGAGAACAGACGGTCATGGAACTTTGCAAACGGTTCTGGCAGTAAAAGCGCTTGTGATGGATAGCCCAATGCCACACAGTTTTCTTCATCAAATCATGTGTGATGTAGTTGATAAAAGCAAACAGTTAACCAAGGCAGTGCGTGTGTGATAGTTACACCTTTCACACACGAGCCTATACATAAAACTGTGTGGGATGTACATACGAACAAAAACGTTTTCCCTGGATTGACTGTGTGGGATGTACATAAGAACGGAAACGTATTCCTTGGATTGACTGTGTGTGATATACATACAAATGGAAATGTTTTTTTGGGATTCACCGTGTGGGATGTACATACGAACGGAAATGATTGGGTTTCGATGCCTCGCCCGATCGCACACGAGCTCATTTTGCCCCAGCCTGTGTCCCAGGAGGGCCTATCCCCGACAATTTCTGGGTCGTGTGGCAAGGACCCCCCTATCACCCACACTCACTTGGCGACGGTTCCAAATGCCGTCGCGGAAGGGGTTAAAAACCGTTTGTATAGCACCGACGCGTACCAGTGAAGATAGCCATTATATGATACTCATGTGGACCAAATCCAAGCTCACAAAATATTTCAAGGGCAGGCTTCACCCTGTTGAAGACTGCCTACTAGAATCGCCACTGGTTCAAAGAAAAAGTGAAGGAAAACATAGGAATTGGAAACTTTACTATGGTACTACTATTCGTGCATTTGGTTAGAAGGAATGGAGCAAAGCAAAACTGGAGGATTTTTTTTTCATTTGGTGTCTCTTTCAAAGAAAAAACGTAGGAATTTTAATATCCACTTGGACGCCCTTTTCAGATTAATATGCATGAAGAACAGGACTAATTGCCTTACTGGCATAATAAGATTCTTATTTTTTTCATTTTCATGTGGTTTGACTTTAATTTGACCATGTTTCTCCATTCCTCTGTTCTTCCAATTTATGTGAACCAAACACCCAGGTTGATAGAAATCCTATGTTTGCAAATGCTCTGTTTTGCACGTGCATTCCTATCATATTCCTGTGTTTTTTCTATCCCTGCGTTTATCCTCCAATTCTAAGGAGACCTTACAGATTTACTTTATTTTCAGATAGGTGTCAAAGAAAACTCTGTTTGTTATGTCCTGCTCCTGCCGTGCCGTCATCCACCCCACCTGAGGTGCACCATCGACGGAAGCGTTCACTGCAACAAAGATTCCCCTGCAGACTTTCTTTCGCCGCCTCAGATCATCTTCCCCGTTGCCGGCAGCCATGCCAACTGCATTACCATCATCGACTGAGCAGATGAACTTGAGGATTACACAGTTCCGGAAGAGAGGTTGCACTCTTTCGTGTCTGCTTACGTTATACATCGATTATTATTACCTGCTACTTTATCGTCATGTTCACCTCTTAGACTCCGAGTCAGGTCCAAACTAATGTTCAAACTTGAGTTTTAAAATGCCTGTGGGGCACATATCGAGGCAGCAACGAATAGTATCTGTCTACTATCTGGTTCATCTGGGGTCTTCTATGTGTTTCATGTTGGGTGGGCAACAAACAGTAGATGATCCATCGTCTATCTTTTTAAACTGAAGCTATAATCTACCTGCTATCATTAGTTTTGGATCTATCCACTCATTTGCTACCATAAGTCTTGATTTTTGCATGCACCCCTTAGGCCTTACATAATCTAACTATGTTTTTTTATTATGCATGTCAGTTATTGTACACAATCGTACTGAACATGTAGAGAAAAAGAGAAGACCGTTGCATGGGAATATAATGTCATGCAGACGCCCCTCCATGGTGGGCGAAGTGGGCCCCCCTCCCGCCATTCCAGGTTGTATTCCAGAGGAAGATAACTATTCAGAGGGGGATTCAGAGGGAGCCGACCACTCCTATTTACCCTGTGAGGTGTTTGCTCTAACCTGGCATGCTGAGGTTGGTCATATCATGCATATGGCGCCTCGCATTGCTTACATTATACATCTTATATGTCATCAGCTTAGTTTAGATTTGTTTTGTGTGAATGCCACCTGTTTGGTTTTTATATCATACTCTCACCGTTCCTAAATATTTTGACTACATACGGAGCGAAATGAGTGAATCTACACTCTAAAATATGTCTATATACATCCGTATGTGGTAGTCCATTTGAAATCTCTAAAAAGACAAATATTTAGGAACGGAGGGAGTATATGGGAATTATAAAATGCCATCTTCTTTAGCCAGGCATCATATACGTGAATCATGCAATGCCATCCTGTTTAGCCAGTCATCGTATATGTGAATTGTATCGTGCCATATTTTTTTCATAATGTATTCCATTTGTTAACAATTTTTATACATTCATCTACTCTTCCTGTACATCAGCCATTTGAGTTGGTCATGGGAAAATCTGGAATGAAAACAAGGTCTTCTGAGCAGTCAGTGCTACCTGTCGATGTAGATATCTTGCTGGTTACAGATAGCTCCTCAGAGGAGGATTCAGAGACAGATGACCAGTCGTATTCCCCCCCCCCAAGGTGTATGCTCTAACTTGGCAAGGTTATATTGCTCATATCATGCATATGGTGTCTTGCATTGCCATGCTACCTGCTTAATTTAGACATGCATTGTGTGAATGCCTCCTGTTTGCTTTCTATATCAGATATGTGAATTATGCAATTCCATGTTTTCCAGCCAGTTATGATATATGTGAATTATGCACCACCATGTAGCCAGACATCTATGTGAATTATCTCATGCCATCCTTTTTTTCATTACGTATTTGATACGTCTCCAACATATCTATAATTTTTTATTGTTCCATGCTATTATATTATCTGTTTTGGATGTTTAATGGGCTTTAATATGCTCTTTTATATTATTTTTGGGACTATCCTATTAACCAAAGGCTCAGTGCCAGTTTCTGTTTTTTTTTTGCCTGTTTCAGTGTTTGGCAGAAAAGGAATACCAAACAGAATCCAAATGGAATGAACCCTTCGCGATGATCTTTCCTGGAACGAAAGCAATCCAGAAGACTTGGAGTTGAAGCCTGGAACTCCGCGAGGCGGGCACGAGGCAGGAGGGCACGCCCAGGGGGGTAGGCGCGCCCCCCACCCTCGTGGGCCCCGCGGAGCTCCACCAACGTACTTCTTTCGCCTATATATACTCTTATACCCTAAAAACATCAGTGGGAGCCATGAAACCACTTTTCCACCGCCACAACCTTCTGTACCCGTGAGATCCCATCTTGGGGCCTTTTTCGGCGATCTGCCGGAGGGGGAATCGATCACGGAGGGCTTCTACATCAACACCATAGCCTCTCAGATGATGTGTGAGTAGTTTACCACAGACCTTTGGGTCCATAGTTATTAGCTAGATGGCTTCTTCTCTCTCTTTGGTTCTCAATACAACGTTCTCCTCGATGTTCTTGGAGATCTATTCGATGTAATACTCTTTTGTGGTGTGTTTGACGAGATCCGATGAATTGTGGATTTATGATCAAGTTTATCTATGAATAATATTTGGTTCTTCTCTGAATTCTTATATGCATGATTTGATATCTTTGCACGTCTCTTCGAATTATCTGTTTAGTTTGGCCTACTAGATTGATCTTTCTTGCAATGGGAGAAGTGCTTAGCTTTGGGTTCAATCTTGCGGTGTCCTTTCCCAGTGACAGTAGGGGCAGCAAGGCACGTGTTGTATTGTTGCCATCGAGGATAAAAAGATGGGGTTTATATCATATTGCTTGAGTTTATCCCTCTACATCATGTCATCTTGCTTAATGCATTACTCTGTTCTTATGAACTTAATACTCTAGATGCATGCTGGTAGCGGTCGATGTGTGGAGTAATAGTAGTAGATGCAGAATCGTTTCGGTCTACTTGACACGGACGTGATGCCTATATGCATGATCATTGCCTATATATTCTCATAACTATGCGCTCTTGTATCAATTGCTCGGCAGTAATTTGTTCACCCACCATAATTTATGCTATCCTGAGAGAAGCCACTAGTGAAACCTATGGCCCCCGGGTCTATTTTCCATCATATAATCTTCTATTTTACATCATATAAGTTTCCGATCTACAATTCTAGTTTCCTATTTATTTTATTTTGCAATCTTTACTTTCCAATCTATACAACAAAAAGACCAAAAATATTTATCTTCCTATCTTTATTAGATCTCACTTTTGCGAGTGACCGTGAAGGGATTGACAACCCCTTTATCGCGTTGGTTGCAAGGTTCTTGATTGTTTGTGCAGGTACTAGGTGACTTGCGTGTTATCTCCTACTGGATTGATACCTTGGTTCTCAAAAACTGAGGGAAATACTTACGCTACTTTGCTGCATCACCCTTTCCTCTTCAAGGGAAAACCAAGGCATGCTCAAGAGGTAGCAAGAACGATTTCTGGTGCCGTTGCCGGGGAGGTTTACGCCAAGTCAAGTCAAGATTTGATCTCCTGTCAACTTGCCAATTTCTGGCGCCGTTGCCAGGGAGATCTATGCTCAAGTCAAGACATACCAAGTACCCATCATAAACTCTTCTCCCTCGCATTACATTATTTGCCATTCGCCTCTCGTTTTCCTCTCCCCCACTTCTAAAACGATTTTCGAAAACCTTTGCCTTTTCTTCACCCCTCTTCCGTTTGTCTTTTTTGTTTGCTTGTGTTGCCATGTGCCTTCTATGTGCTAGCATCTTCGCTTGCTAAAAATCTATTGATATGGATCCTCATCCTCTTGCTAATCTTTTTAAAAGATCCAATTATCATGAACCAATTTCTAGTGAGTTTTGTGCACTAGATTATCTTTATGAGGTTTTGCTTGAAATTCGTGAATCTGAAAATTGTGATGAAGTGTTGAAAGAAGAAACTTACGAAGTGATTCACGATAGCTCCTTGAATGAAAAGCATGATTGCAATGATATTATTATAAATTCTATTAATGTCAATGATATACAAAACCCTAAGCTTGGGGATTCTAGTTTTGCTATGTCCACTACTTGTTGCAATGATCATGATTGGGGTGATTCTTCTTACAATCTTGAAAATTTATTTAAGCCTCATGATGAATATGAGATTGATAATAATGTTTGCAATAATATTGAAAGTGGGTTTGGAAGAGTGTCAAATTTAGATCCCACATATTTGGAGAATGTTCAATCTTATGAAGTTTTTGATAAAAGTGGGTTTGGAGAGGTCATGACTTTAGCTAATGTTAATCCCACTATTTTGGAAGAGTGTCAACTTGGCATACATGTGGATTGTGTTAAGAATATGTTTTGCAATAGCTATTTTGTTGAATTTTCTTATGATCCCACTTGTAATTATTATGAGAGAGGAAAATAAGGTTGTAGAAATTTTCATGTTACAAAATTACCTCTCGTTATGTTGAGCTTGCTATTGTTTCTTTCCACTTCCTTGCATATGCTAGTTTTTGCTTGCTATGATAATTTGTTTGCCTATAAGATGCCTATGCATAGGAAGTATGTTAGACTTAGATGTGATTTTCACATGTTTTATGATGCTCTCTTTGTGTTTCAATTACTATCTTTCATGTGAGTATCATTAAAATTATCAATGCCTAGCTAGGGGCGTTAAACGATAGCGCTTGTTGGGAGGCAACCCAATTTTTTTCTTTTTTTTCTTTTTGTTCCTGTTGAGTAATAAATAATTCATCTAGCCTCTGTTTAGATGTGGTTTTATGTTCTAATTAGTGTTTGTGTCAAGTAGAACCTTTGGGAAGACTTGGGTGAAGTCTTTGCGATCTTGCTGTAAAAAACAGAAACTTTTGCGCTCACGAGATTAGCTGCCATTTTTTACCGGGGAGTGCTTTTAGGTTGATTATTTTTGCAGATGATTAATAGACAAATTCCTAATGTCCACCAATTTATTTCAGAATTTTTGGAGTTACAGAAGTATGCGTATGAATCAGATTGCTACAGACTGTTCAGTTTTGACAGATTCTGTTTTTCGTGTGTTGTTTGCTTATTTTAATGAATCTATGGGTAGTATCGGGGGTTATGAACCATAGAGAAGTTGGAATAAAGTAGGTTTAACACCAATATAAACAAAGAATTAGTTCATTACAGTACCTTAAAATGGTGGTTTGTTTTCTTATACTAACGGAGCTCATGAGATTTTCTGTTAAGTTTTGTGTTGTGAAGTTTTCAAGTTTTTGGGTAAATATTTGATGGATTTTGGAATAAGGAGTGGCAAGAGCCTAAGCTTGGGGATGCCCAAGGCACCCCAAGGTAAAATTCAAGGACAACCAAAAGCCTAAGCTTGAGGATGGCCCGGAAGGCATCCCCTCTTTTGTCTTCATCTATCGGTAACTTTACTTGAGGCTATATTTTTATTCACCACATGATATGTGTTTTGCTTGGAGAGTCTTGTATGATTTGAGTCTTTGCTTTTTAGTTTACCACAATCATCCTTGCTGTACACACCTTTTTGGAGAGACACACATGAATCAGAATTTATTAGAATACTCTATGTGCTTCACTTATATCTTTTGAGCTAGATAATTTTGCTCTAGTGCTTCACTTATATCTTTTTAGAGCACGGTGGTGGTTTTATTTTATAGAAATTATTGATCTCTCATGCTTCACTTATATTATTTTGAGAGTCTTATAGAACAACATGGTAATTTGCTTTGGTTATAAAATTAGTCCTAATATGATGGGCAATCAAGATGGGTATAATAAAAGCTTTCATATAGAGTGCATTGAATACTATGAGAAGTTTGATACTTGATGATTGTTTTGAGATATGAGGATGGTAATATTAGAGTCGTGCTAGTTGAGTAATTGTGAAATTGAGAAATACTTGTGTTGAGGTTTGCAAGTCCCGTAGCATGCACGTATGGTAACCGTTGTGTGACAAATTTGAAGCATGAGGTGTTTCTTTGATTGCCTTCCTTATGAGTGGCGGTCCGGCACGAGCGATGGTCTTTTCCTGCCAATCTATCCCCCTAGGAGCATGCGCGTAGTGATTTGTTTTGATGACTTGTAGATTTTTTCAATAAGTATGTGAGTTCTTTACGACTAATGTTGAGTCCATGGATTATACACACTCTCACCCTTCCACCTTTGCTAGCCTCTCTTGTGCCGCGCAACTTTCGCCGGTACCATAAACCCATCATTTACCTTCCTCAAAACTGCCACCATACCTACCTATTATGGCATTTCCATAGCCATTCCAAGATATATTGCCATGCAACTTTCCACCATTTCGTTTATTATGACACGCTTCATCATAGTCATATTGCTTTGCATGATCATGTAGTTGACATCGTATTTCTGGCATGGCCACCATTCATAATTTTTCATACATGTCACTCTTGATTCATTGCACATCCCGGTACACTGGTGGAGGCATTCACATAGAGTCATATTTTGTTCTAAGTATCGAGTTGTAATTCTTGAGTTGTAAGTAAATAAAAGTGTGATGATCTTCATTATTAGAGCATTATCCCATGTGAGGAAAGGATGATGGAGACTATGATTCCCCCACAAGTCGGGACGAGTCTCCGGACGAAAAAAAGAGAAAAAAGGCCAAAAAAAGAAAAGAGAAGGCCCAAACAAAAAAAATGAGAGAAGAGAGAAGGGACAGTGTTACTATCCTTTTTCCACACTTGTGCTTCAAAGTAGCACCATGATCTTCATGATAGAGAGTCTCTTATGTTGTAACTTTCATATACTAGTGGGAATTTTTCATTATAGAACTTGGCTTGTATATTCCAATGATGGGCTTCCTCAAATTGCCCTAGGTCTTCGTGAGCAAGCAAGTTGGATGCACACCCTCTTAGTTTCTTTTGTTGAGCTTTCATACACTTATAGCTCTAGTGCATCCGTTGCATGGCAATCCCTACTCACTCACATTGATATCTATTGATGGGCATCTCCATAGCCCATTGATATGCCTAGTTGATGTGAGACTATCTTCCTCTTTTTTGTCTTCTCCACAACCACCATTCTATTCCACCTATAGTGCTATGTCCATGGCTAGCGCTCATATATTGCGTGAAAGTTGAAAAAGTTTGAGAATACTAAAGTATGAAACAATTGCTTGGCTTGTCATCGGGGTTGTGCATGATTTAAGCATTTTGTGAGACGAAAATGAAGCATAGCCAAACTATATGATTTTGTAGGGATGAGCTTTCTTTGGCTATGTTATTTTGAGAAGACGTAATTGCTTGGTTAGTACGCTTGAAGTGTTATTATTTTTATGTCAATATTAAACTTTTTTCTTGTATCTTTCGGATCTGAACATTCATGCCACAATAAAGAAAATTACATTGAAAAATATGTTAGGTAGCATTCCACATCAAAAATTGTGTTTTTATCATTTACCTACTCGAGGACAAGCAGGAATTAAGCTTGGGGATGCTTGATACGTCTCCAACGTATCTATAATTTTTGATTGTTCCATGCTATTATATTAGCTGTTTTGGATGTTTAATGGGCTTTAATATGCTATTTTATATTATTTTTGGGACTAACCTATTAACCGAAGGCCCAGTGCCAGTTTCTGTTTTTTTGCCTATTTCAGTGTTTTGTAGAAAAGGAATACCAAACGGAATGAAACATTCGCGATGATCTTTCTTGGGACGAAAGCAATCCAGAAGGCTTGGAGTTGAAATCTGGAACTCCCCGAGGCGGCCACGAGGCAGGAGGGCGCGCCCCCCACCCTCGTGGGCCCCACGGAGCTCCACCGACGTACTTCTTTCACCTATATATACTCTTATACCCTAAAACCATCAGGGGGAGCCACGAAACCACTTTTCCACCGCCGCAACCTTCTGTACCCGAGAGATCCCATCTTGGGGCCTTTTCCGGCGATCTGCCAGAGGGGGAATCGATCATGGAGGGCTTCTACATCAACACCATAGCCTCTCCGATGATGTGTGAGTAGTTTACCACAGACCTTCGGGTCCATAGTTATTAGCTAGATGGCTTCTTCTCTCTCTTTGGTTCTCAATACAAACTTCTCCTCGATGGAGATCTATTCGATGTAATACTCTTTTGCGGTGTGTTTGCCGAGATCCGATGAATTGTGGATTTATGATCAAGTTTATCTATGAATAATATTTGGTTCTTCTCTGAATTCTTATATGCATGATTTGATATCTTTGCAAGTCTCTTCGAATTATCAGTTTAGTTTAGCCTACTAGATTGATCTTTCTTGCAATGGGGAAGTGCTTAGCTTTGGGTTCAATCTTGCGGTGTCCTTTCCCTGTGAAAGTAGGGGCAGCAAGGCACGTATTGTATTGTTGCCATCGAGGATAAAAAGATGGGGTTTATATCATATTGCTTGAGTTTATCCCTCTACATCATGTCATCTTGCTTAATGCATTACTCTGTTCTTATGAACTTAACACTCTAGATGCATGCTGGATAGCGGTCGATGTGTGGAGTAATAGTAGTAGATGCAGAATCGTTTCGGTCTACTTGACACGGACGTGATGCCTATATTCATGATCATTGCCTAGATATTCTCATAACTATGCGCTCTTCTATCGATTGCTCGGCAGTAATTTGTCCACCCACCGTAATTATGCTATCTTGAGAGAAGCCACTAGTGAAACCTGTGGCCCCCGGGTCTATTTTCCATCATATAATCTTCTATTTTACATCATATAAGTTTCCGATATACAATTCTAGTTTCCTATTTATTTTATTTTGCAATCTTTACTTTCCAATCTATACAACAAAAATACCAAAAAAAATTATCTTACTATCTTTATTAGATCTCACTTTTGCGAGTGACCATGAAGGGATTGACAACCCCTTTATCGTGTTGGTTGCAAGGGTCTTGATTGTTTGTGCAGGTACTAGGTGACTTGTGTGTTATCTCCTACTGGATTGATACCTTGGTTCTCAAAAACTAAGGGAAATACTTACGCTACTTTGCTGCATCACCCTTTCCTCTTCAAGGGAAAACCAACGCATGCTCAAGAGGTAGCAGTATTCCATTTGTCGACAACTGTGTATATTGAACTACTCTTCATGTGTATCAGCCATTTGAGACGGTTATGGAAAAATCAGGAGTGAAAACAAGGTCTTCAGAGCAGGCAACGGTACCTGTTGAAGCATATATCTCGATGGTTACAGGTAGCTCCTCAGAGGAGGATTCAGAGACAGATGACCAGTCCTATATCCCACCTGAGGTGTATGCTCTAACTTGCAATGTTTATATTTCTCATATCATGCATATGGTGTCTTGCATTGCTTAGTTTAGACATCATATGCACAATATTCAATTACATCTGCTTAGTTTAGAGATCATACATGCGAGTGCCAGCTACTTAGTATATGAATCAATTATGTAAATTATATCATGCCATCCTGTATACTTAGACAACATGTATGTGAATTATTTCATCCCAACCTATTTTAGAAAGACATCATATAGTTTTGTCATGTCATCCTGTTTAGATACTCATCATATGTTGAATTATGCCATTATATCCTGTTAAGTTATCCATCATATATCTGAAACTGTGTCATGCTATCCTGTTTAGTTAGCCATCATATATGTGAAATTGTGTCATGCTGTCCTATTTGGTTAGACAACATATATGTGAATTACCACATCTGTCTATCATACAATGTCTGTACGTTCAATTTATTTTTTTGTTTATCAGCCATTTGAATTGGAGGGGGTGATGGCAGTATCTAAGGGAGTAAAAACCCGTTCTTCACAAAAGATGGCGCAATCCATCGATGCAGATAGAACCATGGTTATACCAGCCCACGAACTAGCCCCACCACACATAATCGAGACTCTTCCAGATTGTACACTTACACCGTTGGACAGAGAACCAGCTACACCCCATCTAACCCCAAACCCAGCGGATAGTAACCCACTTCTAGTTGACACAGCACCATGTCCACCACAGAGTACCCCCACACGAGCAGTTTGTAAAGCAACTGTAGTGCCCAAAGCACGAAGACCACCACAGCGAACCCAAACTCCACGTTTAAAGCAGAAGAGCAACTGTTCTCAGGTCAGATTCCGTATCTATGGTCCATACTCCTTTGCCCTTGCATCATTGTATTTACTCATACCAACTACTTTCGAATTTGAAGGATCCAATTGAAACTCCAATGGCACAACAGGTATGTTTTAAACCTATTTCCTTAACTGGATTGTTGTTATAACTTCTATCTCTATGTTGATTTCAGTTTCAGTTGTATAAACAGTTATGTTCTCATGTCATGCACATTACAAGTGTTGCCAGTATTGTGTAGTTTCTCACACTTATATTCTGTCTATGCTGTTGTGTCTTAAAAATATATGATTTGAACTGTCTCTCTATCTTGATTTGGCAACATAAACTAGAATGATATGGAAAATACAGTGACCATAGTACATAGATATATGTTTGTTTCATGTTGTTATCCTGTCCACCTTACTACTAAACCGGTTTACCAAAAATGAGTTTCATATACTACATGCTAAACCTGTGATGTTTCTGCTTGTTTCTCATGTAGAATGCGAACAGATTATTGGAGAAGAGCACCCCACTATGCAATGGTAGAGAAAGTAATGCAGATAAGGTTCAAGATAGTGAGACAACCCTGTTGGTCTCCAAGAAAGGTGATAAAATGATCTTGTAGACAGTGAGACAACCCCAAAGTCATGCGTTGATGTAGTGTTCGAGTTACTGGCAACTACCGCTGGCACAAGCTTTTCAAACTCGCTGCCTGAATCATTCGGCTTCTTCAGTCTCAACTACAAGCTGAAAGATATCAGTCAGCTGTGCTGCGGCAAGAAGCTGAAGGACTGAGGAAGTCCCTGCATAATTCATATGCATACTTTCTGGTGCAACAGAAAGCGCTGGATGATTTTAGCGCCAAACAAGAGAAAACTAATAAGCTTGCTAAGCTTCTTGCCAGCATGGTGGGTATCCAGGATATCGTTTCTTGACCTCTTCTGAAGTGGTTTCAGTTTTGGACTTGTTTTGCTGCCGCATTTATTTTCACTGGTGGCCAATTTAGACGCCCAGTGTATGTAATATGATGCTTTGTTCACTATATTTGCACTGGTGGCGAACTTTGATGCCCAGTGGATGTAATATTTGTAATAGCCGTAATAGCCTACTGTAAGTTGCTTGCTTATTTATTTCCTTATTGTCTTAATTATGTTTTTGCCGGTAGTTGATACGTCTCGGTCGTATCTATAATTTTTTATTGTTCCATGCCAATATTCTACAACTTTTATATACTTTTGGCAACTTTTTATACTATTTTTGGGACTAACAAATTGATCCAGTGCCCAGTGTCAGTTCCTGTTTGTTGCATGTTTTTTTCGCAGAAAATCCATATCAAACGGAGTCCAAACGCGATAAAAACTCACGGAGATTTTTTTGGGATATATGTGATTTTTGGGAAAAAGAATAAACGTGAGACGATGCCCGAGGGGGCCACAAGGCAGGGGGCGCACCCCAGGGGGTAGGGCGCGCCCTGGGCCCTTGTGGTCACCTCGTAAGGCAGTTGGTGCCCTTCTTCTGCCGCAAGAAAGCTAATATCCGGATAAAAATCGTGTTGAAATTTCAGCCCAATCGAAGTTACGGATCTCCGGGAATTTAAGAAACGGTGAAAGGCCAGAATTTGGGAGTGCAGAAATAGAAGGAAACAGAGAGAGAGAGAGAGAGAGAGAGAGAGAGAGAGAGAGAGAGATGCAATCTCGAAGGGGCTCCCGCCCCTCCGCCGCCATGGACCAGAGGGGAAACCCTTCACCCATCTAGGGGGAAGGTCAAGGAAGAAGAAGGAGGAGGGAGGCTCTCTCCCCCTCTCTCCCGATGGTGTCGGAACGCCGCCGGGGCCATCACGTGACGGCGATCTACACCAACAACTTCGCCGCCGTCATCACCAACTCTCTCGCCCTCTATGCAGTGGTGTAACACCCCTTCTCCCCGCTGTAATCTCTACTTAAACATGGTGCTCAACACTATATATTATTTCCCAATGATGTATGGCTATCCTATGATGTTTGAGTAGATCTGTTTTGTCCTATGGGTTGATTGATGATCATGATTGGTTTGAGTTGTATGTTTTATTATTGGTGTTGTCCTATGGTGCTCTCCGTGTCGCACAAGCGTGAGGGATCTCCGTTGTAGGGTTTGCAATATGTTCATGGTTTGCTTATTGTCTGCGTTGCATGAGTGATAGAAACACAAACACGGATAAGTGGGTTATGGCGTGTGGGAATAAAGAGGACTTGATACTTTAATGCTGTGGTTGGGTTTTACCTTAATGATCTTTAGTAGTTACGGATGTTTGCTAGAGTTCCAATCTTAAGTGCATATGATCCAAGAAGAGAAAGTATGTTAGTTTATGCCTCTCCCTCATATGAAATTGCAGTAATGATTACCGGTCTCGTTATCGATTGCGTAGAGACAAATAACTTTCTCGTTACAAAAAGCTCTCTACTAAAACTAGCTTAGTTGTTTCTTTATCTAAACAGCCCCTAGTTTTTATTTACGTGCTCTTTATTATCTTGCAAACCTATCCTACAACACCTACAAAGTACTTCTAGTTTCATACTTGTTCTAGGTAAAGCGAACGTTAAGCGTGCGTAGAGTTGTATAGGTGGTCGATAGAACTTGAGGGAATATTTGTTCTACCTTTAGCTCCTCATTGGGGTTGACACTCTTACTTATCGAAATAGGCTACAACTGATCCCCTATACTTGTGGGTTATCAAGACCTTTTTCTGGCGCCGTTGCCGGGGAGCAATAGCGTGGGGTGAATATTCTTGTGTGTGTTTGTTTTCTTTATCACGAAGTATATTTTATTTTCTATTCTTAGTTGTTTTATATCTTTAGTTATGGATATGGAACACGAAATACAAAAAATAGGTGTACTTGCTACTCATGGAGATGGGGAACCTCCTAAAACTCTCGATGCTCATTATGTGAAAGATATTATGCACTACTTCGATAATCCTGAGAAAGCCCCATTCAACTTGATAAGGGGAGACACGTTGGATCAATGTGAATACTTTAGGGATTATCGCTTGACTCAAAAAGGGAAACTATTATGGGCTCAAATTTATATGTTGCATTGGTATGCTTGGAATTTATGCCAGAGATATGATTATACTTGTTGCTCTAGGATCAAGGCCCGACACCTTCCCTTTTCTTGTAGATTTAATGATAATGAAACCTTGGCTTCTTATGCTAATGGTAGATATGCTTACTATGATGTGGAACGAATAGAAGAATTCATTGCTTTTAACGGTGCTTATGAAATTGAATCTTTGTTTGAAAAGTATGAAGCTTTTGATGATGATGTTTATAGGCCTAAATTTTTTGCTATACTTAAATATTGCTATGAGGATTATGAATATAATTCCGATATTGATGCGTTTATTGAGAAAGTCTCCGTTGTCCAATAAGAGACTAATATTTTGCAGGAAACTATGGAAGAAGAAATTGCTGAAACTATGAGCTCATTAGATGAAAAAGGTGACGAGTAGAGCGAAGAGCAAGAGGAGGAAGAGCGGATTGATCACCCGTGCCCACCTTCTAATAAGAGTAACTCTTAAACTCATACATTTTTTAATTTTTCTTCGTGCTTACCGAAGGATGATTGCTATGATAATTGCTATGATCCCTTTGATTCGTTTGAAATATCCTATTTTGATGAAATTGATGCTTGCTATGCTTGTGGCCATGATGCCAATATGAATTATGCCTATGGAGATGTACTTGCTATGGTTCCTTATGTTAAGAATGAAATTGTTTCTATTTCACGCATGCATGATAGTCCTATTATCTTTTTGAATTCTCCCAACTACACTATAACAGAGAAATGTGCGCTTATTAAGGACTATATTGGTGGGTTGCATTCTACTATTGCACATGATGATTTCGATAAATATAATATGCATGTGCTTGCTGCTCCTACTTGCAATTATTATGACAGAGGAACTACATCTCCGCCTCTCTATGTTTCCAATATGACAAAATTGCAACAAACTGTTTATACTATGCATTGGCCTTTACTTTGTGTTCATGAATTGTTCTTTTATGACATGCCGATGCATAGGAAGAGAGTTAGACTTCGTCATTACATGATATATGTTACTTTGTGCTCACTACTAGATTAAATGTTAATTAAAATTGGCTTTGATATACCTTGGGATCCGGGTGGATCCATTACTTGAGCACTATATGCCTAGCTTAATGGCTTTAAAGAAAGCGCTGCCAGGGAGACAACCTGAAAGTTTTAGAGAGTCATTTATTTCTGTTGAGTGCTTTTGTAAAGTTTAAAAACAAAAAAATAAAGAGGGGAACCTAAAAACTTTTTCAAAAAGAAAAGTGAAAGTGAGAGAGACGAGCATTGTTATTGTGGGAGCATGCCTTGAACTTTGTTCATGCCCATGGAAACTTTGTGAATCTTAATTAGAGAAACTTTTCAACAAAAATAATTATCCCCTTGTATAAATCTATAGTTTTATAAAAATAATGTGCCAAGATTTGCCTTTAGGATGATTAGATTTCTTGTTTGGTTTGTGCGGTGCAAAAACAGAAACTTTGGCTGTAGTGCGCGATTTTACATTTTTTTACTAGAAAGCCAAACGCTTCTGAAACTTTTTGCACAGTACTTCTATAAAAATTATTTATTTTGTACTAATTGTTCAGAATTTTTGGAGTTAGAGAAGTATGGTAGATGTTCAGATTGCTACAGACTGTCCTGTTTAAGACAGATTCTGTTTTTGATGCATTGTTTTGCTAGTTTTGATGAAACTATCGATTTTATCGGTGGATAAGCCATAGAGAAGTTATAATACAGTAGCTACAATGCAAAAATAACATATGAATGGGTTTGCAATAGTACTTAAAGTGGTGATTTGTTTTATTATACTAACGGATCTCACGGGGGTTTTGTTAAGTTTTGTGTGATTGAAGTTTTTGAGTTTTGGGTGAGATCACGATGAATGAAGGAATAAGAAGTGGCAAGAGCCTAAGCTTGGGGATGCCCGAGGCACCCCAAGGTATTATTCAAGGGCTCCCAAGCAACTAAACTTGGGGATGCCCCGGAAGGCATCCCCTCTTTCTTCTAATGATCATCGGTAATTTTACTTGGAGCTATATCAAACTGGGTCCAAACGCAATAAAAATTGATGCCAATATTCTACAACTTATATATACTTTTGGCAACTTTTTATACTATTTTTAGACTAACATATTGATCCAGTGCCCAGTGCCAGTTCCTGTTTGTTGCATGTTTTTTGTTTCACAGAAAATCCATATCAAACGGAGTCCAAACGCGATAGAAACTCATGGAGATTTTTTTAGAATATATGTGATTTTTGGGAAAAAGAATCAACGCGAGACGATGCCCAAGGGGGCCACAGTGCAGGGGGCGCGCCCCAGGGGGTAGGGCGCGCCCTGGGCTCTTGTGGTCACCCCGTAAGGTGGTTGGTGCCCTTATTTGGCGGTAATAAAGCTAATATGCGGATAAAAATCATGTTAAAATTTCAGCCCAATCGGAGTTACAGATCTCCGGGAATTTAAGAAACGGTGAAAGGCCAGAATCTGGGAGCGCAGAAATAGAAGGAAACAGAGAGAGAGAGAGATCCAATCTCGGAGGGGCTCCCACCCCTCTACCGCCATGGAGGCCATGGACCAGAGGGGAAACCCTACTCCCATCTAGGGGGAAGGTCAAGGAAGAAGAATTAGGAGGGGGGCTCTCTCCCCCTCTCTCCCGGTGGCGCCGGAATGCCGCCGGGGCCATCATCGTGATGACAATCTACACCAACAACTTCGCCGCCGTCATCACCAACTCTCTCCCCCTCTATGCGGCGGTGTAGCACCCCTTCTCCCCGATGTAATCTCTACTTAAACATGGTCTCAACGCTATATATTATTTCCCAATGATGTATGGCTATCCTATGATGTTTGAGTAGATCCGTTTTGTCCTATGGGTTGATTGATGATCATGATTGGTTTGAGTTGTATGTTTTATTATTGGTGCTATCTGATGACCCACAAGTGTAGGGGATCTATCGTAGTCCTTTCGATAAGTAAGAGTGTTGAACCCAACGAGGAGCAGAAGGAAATGACAAGCGGTTTTCAGTAAGGTATTCTCTGCAAGCACTAAAATTATCGGTAACAGATAGTTTTGTGATAAGGCAATTTGTAACGGGTAACAACTAATGAAAGTAAACAAGGTGCAGCAAGGTGGCCCAATCCTTTTTGTAGCAAAGGACAAGCTGGACAAACTCTTATATGAAGGAAAACGCTCCCGAGGACACATGGGAGTTATCGTCAAGCTAGTTTTCATCACGCTCATATGATTCGCGTTCGTTACTTTGATAATTTGGTATGTGGGTGGACTGGTGCTTGTGTACTGCCCTTTCTTGGACAAGTATCCCACTTATGATTAACCCCTATTGCAAGCATCCGCAACTACAAAAGAAGTATTAAGGTAAACCTAACCATAGCATGAAACATATGGATCCAAATCAGCCCCTTACGAAGCAACTCATAAACTAGGGTTTAAGCTTCTATCACTCTAGCAAGACTTCTCCCATGTCCTCAGGAACAAACGTAACTACTCACAAATCATATTCATGTTCATAATCAGAGGTATATTAATATGCATAAAGGATCTGAACATATGATCTTCCACCAAATAAACCAACTAGCATCAACTACAAGGAGTAATCAACACTACTAGCAACCCACAGGTACCAATCTGAGGTTTTGGGACGAAGATTGGATACAAGAGATGAACTAGGGTTTGAGAGGAGATGGTGCTGGTGAAGATGTTGATGGAGATTGACCCCCTCCCGATGAGAGGATCGTTGGTGATGACGATGGCGATGATTTCCCCCTCCCGGAGAGATGTTTACCCGGCAGAACAGCTCCGCCGGAGCCCTAGATTGGTTCCGCCAAGGTTCCGCCTCGTGGCGGTGGTGTTTCGTCCTGAAAGCTTGCTTATGATCTTTTTCCAGGGTAAAAGACTTCATATAGCAGAAGATGGGCACCGGAGGCCAGCCAGGGGGCCCACGAGGCAGGGGGCGCGCCTAGGGGGTAGGGCGCGCCCCCCACCCTCGTGGCCAGGGTGTGGGTCCCCTCTGGTTGATTCTTTCTCCAGTATTTTTTATATATTCCAAAACGTGCCTCCGTGAAGTTTCAAGACTTTTGGAGTTGTGCAGAATAGGTCTCTAATATTTGCTCCTTTTCCAGCCCAGAATTCCAGCTGCCGGCATTCTCCCTCTTGATGTAAACCTTGTAAAATAAGAGAGAATAGGCATAAGTATTGTGACATAACGTGTAATAACAGCCCATAATGCAATAAATATCGATATAAAAGCATGATGCAAAATGGACGTATCAACTCCCCCAAGCTTAGACCTCGCTTGTCCTCAAGTGGAAGCCGATAACGAAAAATATGTCCACATGTTTAGAGATAGAGGTGTCGATAAAATAAAATACAGACATGAGGGCATCATGATCATTCTTATAACAGCAACATATATGGATATTGTCATATGATTTCTTATGCTCAAGTAATAATCTATTCACAATGTAAAGTATGAATCAGAAACTTCATTGAGAACCAACAAACTATAATCTCAGTCATTGAAGCAATTGCAATTTATCATAACATCGGAAACAGTCAATATAAGAGCTTTTCAGCAAGTCCACATACTCAACTATCATTTAGTCTTTCATAATTTCTAACACTCACGCAATACTTATGTGTATGGAGTTTTAATCGGACAAAAAGAAAGATAGGGGCTTATAGTGTTGCCTCCCAACCTTTTACCTCAAGGATAATGTCAACAATAATAATTCATGCTAACTTACATCCAATTGGATATATATATCAGGATCTTTCCAACACAAAGTGCTTGCCAAAGGATAAAATGTA
This sequence comes from Triticum aestivum, assembly GCF_018294505.1. Taxonomy (NCBI): domain Eukaryota; kingdom Viridiplantae; phylum Streptophyta; class Magnoliopsida; order Poales; family Poaceae; genus Triticum; species Triticum aestivum. Next base: position 309,040,724 of record NC_057799.1, read on the forward strand.
AAAAGGAAAGGTGAAGATCACCATGACTCTTGTATAAGGTATAAGGCAAAAGTAAAAGATAGGCCCTTCGCAGAGGGAAGCAGAGGTTGTCATGTGCTTTTATGGTTGGATGCATGAAATCTTAATGCAAAATAACGTCACTTTATATTGCCACTTGTGATATGGACCTTTATTATGCAGTCCGTCGCTTTTATTGCTTCCACATCACAAGATCGTATAAATCTTATTTTCTCCACACTAATAAATCATACATATTTAGAGAGCAATTTTTATTGCATGCAACATGACAACTTACTTGAAGGATCTTACTCAATCCATAGGTAGGTATGGTGGACTCTCATGGCAAAACTGGGTTTAAGGATATTCGGAAGCACAAGTAGTATCTCTACTTGGTGCAATGAATTTGGCTAGCATGAGGGGGAAAGGCAAGCTCAACATGTTGGATGATCCATGACAATATACTTTATTTCGGATATAAGAAAACATAACCCATTACGTTGTCTTCCTTGTCCAACATAAACTCTTTAGCATGTCATATTTTAATGAGTGCTCACAATCATAAAAGATGTCCAAGATAGTATATTTATATGTGAAAACCTCTCTTTTTTATTACTTCCTATTAATTGCAACGATGACCAAAACTATGTTTGTCAACTCTCAACAACTTTTATTCATCATACTCTTTATATGTGAAGTCATTACTCTCCATAAGATCAATATGATCTCTTTATTTCTTTTTATTCTTCCTTTATTCTTTATTTTTATTCCCTCAAGATCATAGCAAGATAATCAACCCCTTGACTCAACACTAATCTTTATTATATATAGCTCATGGACTTGATTACATAGAAGTATCATAAAGCAAAGCTCAAAACTAGATCATACTAAAACTTTATTCTACTAGATCAAGATATTACCAAAAGGATCGAACTAAGAAAAACGGTAAAGATAGGAGTGTGATGGTGATACAATACCGGGGCATCTCCCCCAAGCTTGGCAGTTGCCAAGGGGAGTGCCCATACCCATGTATTTATTGCTCTTTCTTCGGAGGTGGTGATGTGATATTCTTGGCGATGATGCCCCTCAGGATACGATTCTCTTCCTCGAGATTATTTACTTGTTGCTTGAGGTCCATTATTTTCTTACAGAGCTTACCCGTGACGGTTAAAGCTCCTTTCACCCATGGATGTTGCATAGCTGCGGGAGAACAAGTAACACTCTTTTTCATATTTTCATAAGAGAGAAATTTAACATTGGAAGGGATGACCGAGTTGGGAATAGCTGAGCTCTGTAGTTCCCCCATCGTGAATCCGGCTCGGAAACGGGAAGTAACTTCTTGATCCTCCTCCATGGCATCTATCCTTTTCAAGTCGGCCTCCATCTCTTCCTCCGTTGATGGCCCAAAGTGGTCAGCATCACTGTTTGCTCTTGGTCCCGGTGTCGGATTAGACACCCGGCTCTCCCCGACTGACTCTTGAGAAGACATCTTGCTCTAAACTGCGGCAGAAATAGCTCGAAACAAAAACAGAGGATATTTGTGTGGTACGGTGGTCAAAACCTTCGGGAGATTATAAAATGAATTTTTACCGACCAAAAGAAGTATCCTGCAAGAAAACGGAGTCCGGAGAGCACACGAGGTGCCCACGAGGCAGGGGGCGCGCCCAGGGGGGTAGGGCGCGCCCTCCACCCTCGTGGACGCCTCGTATCCTTCCCGGACTACTTCTTATTTTCCTACTTTCTTAAATATTCCAAAACGGAGAAAAATTGCCATTAGAACTGTTTTGGAGTCGGTTTACTTACCGTACCACATACCTATTCCTTTTCGGAGTCTGAAGCGTTCTGGAAAGTGTCCCTTATGTATTCCTCCGGGGTTACGGTTTCAATAACATTAGTTTCAACATTTATAGGATTACCTGAGATATCATGTTTGATTCTTTGACCGCTCACCACCTTCGGATTTGTGCCTTCGAAGTTATTGATTTTTATGGCACCGAAACGATAGACCTCCTCGATAACGTAAGGCCCTTCCCATTTAGAGAGAAGTTTTCCTGCAAAAAATCTTAAACGAGAGTTGAATAGCAACACATAGTCACCTACGTTAAACTCACGCTTTTGTATCCTTTTGTCATGCCATCTTTTAACTTTTTCTTTAAACAGTTTGGCATTCTCATAGGCCTGGTTTGTCCATTCATCAAGTGAGCTAATGTCAAATAGTCTCTTCTCACCGGCAAGTCTGAAATCATAATTGAGCTCTTTAATGGCCCAATATGGTTTATGTTCTAGTTCGAGAGGTCATGACATGCTTTTCCATAAACCATTTTATACGGAGACATACCCATAGGATTTTTATATGCAGTTCTGTAGGCCCATAAAGCATCATCAAGTTTCTTAGACCAATTCTTTCTAGATCTATTAACAGTCTTTTGCAAAATTAATTTGAGCTCTCTATTACTAAGTTCCACTTGACCACTAGATTGTGGATGGTATGGAGATGCAATTCTATGATTAACGTCATACTTAGCAAGCATTTTACGAAAAGCACCATGAATAAAATGTAAACACCATCAGTCATTAAGTATCTAGGGACTCCAAACCTCGGAAAAATAACTTCTTTAAGCATCTTAATAGAGGTGTTATGATCAGCACTACTAGTTGGAATAGCTTCTACCCACTTAGTAACGTAATCAACAGCAACTAAAATATGTGTATACCCATTAGAGGAAGGAAACGGTCCCATATAATCAAAGCCCCAAACATCAAATGGTTCAATAACAAGTGAATAATTCATAGGCATTTTGACGTCTACTGATATTACCAATTCTTTGACATTCATCACAGGAAGGACAAACTTACGGGCATCTTTGAAGAGAGTAGGCCAATAAAAACCGGATTGCAATACCTTATGTGCAGTTCTATCTCCAGCGTGATGTCCTCCGTAAGCCTCGGAGTGACACTTGCGGAGGATCTATTCCTGTTCATGCTCAGGTATACAACGTCTAATAACACCATCTACTCCTTCTTTATAAAGGTGTGGGTCATCCCAGAAGTAATGTCTTAAATCATAGAAAAACTTTTTCTTTTGCTGGTATTTGAAACTAGGTGGTATAAATTTAGCAACAATGTAATTAGCATAATCAGCATACCATGGAGCAGCACGAGAAGCATTTATGACAGCTAATTGTTCACAGCTATCATCAATAGGTAGTGGGTCATCAAGAACATTCTCTAACCTAGACAAGTTGTCTGCAACAGGGTTCTCAGCTCCCTTTCTATCAATAATATGCAAATCAAATTCTTGTAGTAGGAGAACCCATCTAATAAGTCTAGGTTTAGCATCTTTTTCCCCATAAGATATTTAATAGCAGCATGATCAGTGTGAACAGTTACTTTAGAATCAACAATATAAGGTCTGAACTTATCACAAGCAAATACAACTGCTAAAAATTCTTTTTCAGTAGTAGCATAATTTCTCTGGGCACTGTCTAGAGTTTTACTAGCATATTGGATAACATTTAATTTCTTATAAACTCTTTGTCCTAGAACAGCACCTACAACATAATCACTAGCATCACACATAATTTCAAAGGGTAAATTCCAATCAGGAGGCTAAACAATGGGTGCAGAAATCAAAGCTTTCTTAAGTATTTCAAATGCTTCTACACAATCATCATCGAAAACAAAAGGAACATCTTTTTGTAAGAGATTAGTCAGAGGCCTAGAAATTTTAGAGAGGTCCTTAATGAACCTCCTATAAAAACCAGCATGACCAAGGAAACTTCTTATACCTTTAATGTCCTTGGGACATGGCATCTTTTCAATAGCATCAACTTTAGCTTTATCAACTTCAATACCTCTTTCAGAAATTTTATGCCCCAAGAAAATACCTTCATTAACCATAAAGTGGCACTTCTCCCAATTCAAGACAAGATTAGTTTCTTCACATCTCTGCAAAACTCGATCAAGGTTGCTTAAGCAATCATCAAAAGAAGTTCCATAAACGGAAAAATCATCCATGAAAACCTCAACAATCTTTTCACAAAAGTCAGATAATATAGCAGTCATACATCTTTGAAAGGTAGCAGATGCATTACATAAACCAAAAGGCATACGTCTATAAGAAAATGTATCGAAAGGGCAAGTAAAAGTGGTCTTTTCTTGATCCTCTTTTGACACAGGTATTTGAGAGAAACTGGAATAACCATCTAGAAAGCAAAAATGTGTATGTTTGGATAATCTTTCTAGCATTTGATCAATAAAAGGTAAGGGGTAATGATCCTTTTTAGTAGCTTTATTTAATTTGTGGAAATCAATTACCATTCTATAACCTGTAATAATTCTTTGTGGGATCAATTCATCTTTATCATTAGGAACAACGGTAATACCTCCCTTCTTAGGGACACAATGGACAGGACTTACCCACTGACTATCAGCAACGGGATAAATTATACCTGCCTCCAGAAGCTTTAGTATTTCTTTTCTTACCACTTCTTTCATCCTACGATTTAACCTTCGTTGGTGATCAACAACCGGTTTAGCGTCTTTCTCCAATTTTATTTTGTGCTGACATAGACTGGGACTAATGCCCTTAATATCATCAAGAGTATATCCAATAGCAGCACGGTGCTTCTTTAGAGTTTTCAATAATTTCTTTTCTTCATGCTCTGAAAGGTTAGCACTAATAATAATAGGATATATCTTTTTCTCATCAAGACAAGCATATTTAAGAGTATCAGGTAATGGTTTGAGCTCAAACACGGGATCACCCTTGGGTGGAGGAGGATCCCCTAGGATTTCAACAGGCAAGTTGTGTTTCAAAATAGGTCCTTGTTTAAAGAATATTTCATCTATTTCCCTTCTTTCATTCATAAACATATCATTTTCATGGTCGAGCAAATATTGTTCTAAATGATCATTAGGAGGCACGGCAATAGAGGCAAGACCAATAATTTCATCTTTATTGGGTAATTCTTTATCATGAGGTTGTCTATGAAATTTAGCAAAATTAAACTCATGAGACATATCCCCCAAACCAATAGTAACAACATCCTTTTTGTAGTCTCTGGCCGCATGGGAGCTGGTTTGCAGGCCAAAGGATAAAGGGGGTTTAGGAGTTATTAATCTGAACATCCAGAATAAAGGACTCCTAATCAAGCATCTTCACAAATTCTATAACAAGGTTGATATTCCTTGGGTGACCCTGATATGGAACAGCTACTATGATCATGGTGTCCCACAGGCCACAGCACAAGCTGGCTCTTTCTGGTGGAGGGATGTTCTGAAACTGCATGAGGCTTATACTGCTATTGCCTCAGCTCATATCAACATGGGTGACACTGCCCTGTTCTGGACAGATTCTTGGCACATTGCGGGTTCTGCTAGACCCCTATGTCGGAGATTGCCTAGGTTGTTTTCTTTTGTCAACAATGGTAAGATCTCAGTGCAGGATTTCCTTCAATCCCAGGATCTATTCTCCATGTTTTATTTGCCTCTTTCTCATGAGGCTGCTGCTGAGCTACACATGCTGGAAGGTTGGATCATGCAGTTAGACAGGGACCCCACTGTTCCTGATGTTTGGATATGGCCTGGTAAATCAGGGGAATACTCTGCCAAAAGCTTCTACACGATCATGCACTCCCACCAACCTACAATACAACCTTGCAAATGGTTGTGGCAGAGTAGGTGCACTATGAAGATCAAGGTGTTTGGGTGGCTGTTATTCTTTGACAAACTAAACACCAAGAATATGCTAGTTCGAAGACATTGGCGCTCAAGCAAAGATGACAATCTCTGTCTCATTTGCAGTGAGCTGGTGTATGAGGATAGAATCCATCTGTTTTTTAATTGCACATTCAACTGTAGAGTCTGGAATTACTTGGGCATTGATTGGTCTGGAGGCTCTGATATACAGCAATGTATCATGCATGGTAGATCCAGCTTCAGGTACCCTTTCTTCTTTCAAGTTATGCTAACAGCAGCCTGGAATATATGGATTTTAAGAAATGGCAGAACCTTCAGAGCTGAGGGAGCTACTTTCAGTGCTTGGAAGTGTAAATTCATCCATGATATTTCATTGCTTGCTCATAGGGTGAAGGATTGTATTAAACCAAAACTCTTGGCTTGGGTTGATTCTTTGTTGTAAAGCAGGTAGGGATGTTTAGTCATAGGTAGGTTCTTTTCTTTTTTCTATGTATAGTCTGTATTTTGCTTGTACAGTTCTGATTTATTAATAAAGGGCCGTGGGGCTTTGCCTCACAGTAAATATTCAAAAAACATCCTTTTTGTAGTCTATCCTAGCATTAACAGTATTCAAGAAGGGTCTACCAAATATGATGGGACAAAAGCTATCTTGTGGGGAACCAAGAACAAGAAAATCAGCAGGATATTTAACTTTCCCACACAAGACTTCAACATCTCCAATCCCAACTGGTGAAATAGTGTCTCTATTGGCAAGCTTAATTGTAACATCAATTTCCTCTATCTCTGCAGGTGCAATATCATGCATAATTTCTTTGTATAAGGAATGAGGTATTGCACTTGCACTAGCACCCATATCACATAAGCCATGATAACAATGATCTCCTATTTTAACAGAAATAACAGGCATGCCTACAACAGGTCTATGTTTATTTTTAGTATCAGGTCTAGCAATTCTAGCAGCTTCATCACAAAAGTAAATAACATGCCCATCAATATTATCAGCCAAGAGATATTTAACCATAGCAATACTAGGTTCAACTTTAATTTGCTCAGGGGGTGTAGGTGTTCTAGTGTTACTCTTACGAACCACAGTTGAAGCTTTAGCATGACCCTTTATTCTAACAGGGAAAGGTGGTTTCTCAATATAAGCAGTAGGAACAACAGGATCAACATTATAAGTGATAGTCTTTTCTTCAACTTTAATAGGTGCAACTACTTTTACTTCAATGGGAGGATCATATTTAAACCACTTCTCCTTAGGGAGATCAACATGAGTAGCAAAGGATTCACGGAAAGAAGCTACTATCTCAGAGTCAAGTCCATATTTAGTGCTAAATTCACGGAAACATCGGTATCCATAAAAGAATGTAGGTGATCTATCGTAACTACTAGTGTAGGTGATCTATCATAGTCCTTTTGATAAGTAAGAATGTCGAACCCAACGAGGAGCAGAAGGAAATGACAAGCGGTTTTCACTAAGGTATTCTCTGCAAGCACTAAAATTATCGGTAACAGATAGTTTTGTGATAAGGCAATTTGTAACAGGTAACAACTAATGAAAGTAAACAAGGTGCAGCAAGGTGGCCCAATCCTTTTTGTAGCAAAGGACAAGCATGGACAAACTCTTATATGAAGGAAAACGCTCCCGAGGACACATGGGAATTATCGTCAAGCTAGTTTTCATCACGCTCATATGATTCGCGTTCGTTACTTTGATAATTTGGTATGTGGGTGGACCGGTGCTTGTGTACTGCCATTTCTTGGACAAGTATCCCACTTATGATTAACCCCTATTGCAAGCATCCGCAACTACAAAAGAAGTATTAAGATAAACCTAACCATAGCATGAAACATATGGATCCAAATCAGCCCCTTACGAAGCAACTCATAAACTAGGGTTTAAGCTTCTATCACTCTAGCAACCCATCATCTACTTATTACTTCCCAATGCCTTCCTCTAGGCCCAAACAATGGGGAAGTGTCATGTAGTCGACGTTCACATAACACCACTAGAGGAGAGACAACATACATCTCATCAAAATATCGAACGAATACCAAATTCACATGACTACTTATAGCAAGACTTCTCCCATGTCCTCAGGAACAAACGTAACTACTCACAAATCATATTCATGTTCATAATCAGAGGTATATTAATATGCATAAAGGATCTGAACATATGATCTTCCACCAAATAAACCAACTAGCATCAACTACAAGGAGTAATCAACACTACTAGCAACCCACAGGTACCAATCTGCGGTTTTGGGACAAAGATTGGATACAAGAGATGAACTAGGGTTTGAGAGGAGATGGTGCTGGTGAAGATGTTGATGGAGATTGACCCCCTCCCGATGAGAGGATCGTTGGTGATGACGATTTCCCCCTCCCGGAGAGATGTTTCCCCGGCAGAACAGCTCCGCCGGAGCCCTAGATTGGTTCCGCCAAGGTTCCGCCTCGTGGCGGTGGTGTTTCGTCCCGAAAGCTTGCTTATGATTTTTTCTAGGGTAAAAGACTTCATATAGCAGAAGATGGGCACCGGAGGCCTGCCAGGGGGCCCACGAGGCAGGGGGCACGCCCCCCACCCTCGTGGCCAGGGTGTGGGCCCCCTCTGGTTGATTCTTTCTCCAGTATTTTTTATATATTCCAAAACGTGCCTTCGTGAAGTTTCAGGACTTTTGGAGTTGTGCAGAATAGGTCTCTAATATTTGCTCCTTTTCCAGCCCAGAATTCCAGCTGCCGGCATTCTCCCTCTCCATGTAAACCTTGTAAAATAAGAGAGAATAGGCATAAGTATTGTGACATAACGTGTAATAACAGCCCATAATGCAATAAATATCGATATAAAAGCATGATGCAAAATGGACGTATCACTGTCCTATGGTGCGCGCAAGCATGAGGGATCTCCGTTGTAGGGTTTGCAATATGTTCATGGTTTGCTTATTGTTTGTGTTGCGTGAGTGATAGAAACACAAACACGGATAAGTGGGTTATGGCGTATGGGAATAAAGAGGACTTGATACTTTAATGCTATGGTTGGGTTTTACCTTAATGATCTTTAGTAGTTACAGATGTTTGCTAGAGTTCCAATCATAAGTGCATATGATCCAAGAAGATAAATTATGTTAGCTTATGCCTCTCCCTCATATAAAATTGCAATAATGATTACCGGTCTTGTTATCGATTGCCTAGGGACAAATAACTTTCTCGTTACAAAAAGCTCTCTACTAAAACTAACTTAGTTGTTTCTTTATCTAAACAGCCCCTAGTTTTTATTTACGTGCTCTTTATTATCTTGCAAACCTATCCTACAACACCTACAAAGTACTTCTAGTTTCATACTTGTTCTAGGTAAAGCGAACGTTAAGCGTGCGTAGAGTTGTATTGGTGGTCGATAGAACTTGAGGGAATATTTGTTCTACCTTTAGCTCCTCGTTGGGTTCGACACTCTTACTTATCGAAAGAGGCTACAACTGATCACCTATACTTGTGGGTTATCAGTAGTCGCTGCAGTTCTTTTTCTGCGGTAACCTTTTTATTTAGAAGTAGTCCTTCTACCTGCTGTAGTGGGCCTCCTAAGGTCCGTATGATCCATGGGCCTTCTACGAGCCGTAGATTCAATGGGACTTCTATGGGTCATATGATCGATTGGCCAAACATGGGCCATACTTTCGTGGACAATTAATGGACCGCAATATGGGCCGTAAACAGGCTATTATGGGAATCGTCTGTTTATGGGCCGTTAACAGACCCATGTGTACAATGGGCTTAATTCGAACGACAGGCATAACGGGTCGTTAATGGGCCATATGTGATGACGCCATGAAAACGGCCCAACGGATTAATGGGCCACAAACGGGCCGACTTTAACCACGGGCTGAATTTGGCCCACAAGCGGAACAGGCTAGTAACGGACCGTAAGTAACCGAATGCCGAAAATGAGCCCAATAATAAATGGGCCCTTAGAAGGCCGAAAGATAACACGGACTGAAACGGCCCAATGGAACAATGGGCCGTTAATGGGTATAAAGCTATATACTGTTCATTATGGGCCAGTTTCACGACGGCCGTTTATGGGCCAAGATTTAGAAAGGGCCTCATATGGGCCGAAAGACGTCATTGCCATACATGGGCCGGAAGTTACAACGGGCTGGAATCATATTGGACGGCCCATATGGCGCTACTGGGCCTACTTCGGATAGGCCATAACGGGCCGTGAGTTAGCGGGTTGTAAATGGGCTATATGCGAACATGCCATTAACAGGCCTTCGGTGGGCCGGGCCGCTACCTTTTGACTAAGTCAAACGGGCCAGTCTTTTGACCTGAATGGGCCAATGTTGGGCCATGCCACGTGTCGACGTATCATAGGTGCGTCCCGTCCATTCGCTGGATGACATCTGTCCCAGCACTGAGCTGACACGTGGATACTTCGGCGAATGAGAATTTTACACGTGGAAAATCTCCATCGGTGAGGGCTATTAACGGGTTATCAGATCCAAACCGGAACCCGATAGCTTAACGGCGACCCGTTATGATGGATGCCACGTGTCGGTTACCCTTGACGAAAGCACTTATATGACGCGAGATTTATCGTCATGGAAGTGGACACTTCCGTGATGATAATTTTGGTAATGTCATGGAACACTTCTACGACATCACATGTATGACTATCTTGATTCTGTCATAAAATCGTCATGGATGTACAGGTATGACAGAAAACGTGACCTACTGTGACAAACACGTATCATCACGGAAGTGTATTTTTTTTGTAGTGATTCTTCTTGCATATGCTAACTTTAACGATATCTTTCTATATCAAATGGATGTGAAAATGCATTTCTCAATCGTAAGATTGAGGAAGAAGTGTATGTTAGGCAGGCACCATGCTTTGAGCATTCTGAATTTCTTAACAAAGTGTACAGGTCGAAAAAGGCTCTCTATGGGCTGAAGCAAGCTCCTCAGGCTTGTATGATACACTTCAGAAATTCTTCACCCAAAAAGGATTCAAGCCTGCTCCACTGATTCAGCTCTGTTCACACCACCTTATGATGGTGATCTTTTCGTGTGTCAAATATATGTGGATGATATTATTTTCGGTTATACTAACAATGCTTGTAGTGTTATGCCGTAGTAGTTAGTAGTACCTAGGAAAAAAGTTGTATAACTCTTGTCCTGAGCAAATTCATGCAATGCACAACTAACACTTAGTAGCAAGGAAACAAGGACAGTAGGAAACTCCTATCTTGTAACCTTATACCGTATACTAATGCGTGTCAGTCAGATTTAAAAAAAAATCTATTCCTTAGTTTGGCCCGCCGAGCTTTTTCTTCCAAGCTCCGCCACTGGCTGGACTACAGGAGGAGCAAGTGGCATGTGTGCCAAGTGTGAGTGTGGGGCCTGCGTGCCAGTGTGTGCATGTGTACTTAAGGTGAGGGGTGTGAGCCGAAGGGGGCATCGATCATTTCTATGAACTGGACCCCTTCCCCAAGTTGATGCTCTCCTCTCACCTACTCCATCTGTTCCTCATCCCCTTTTTCCCTACTGAATCCGTGTGATTTTGATCATCTCCGATCGGGTCGTAGCAACGCCAAGGGTTTGGTGTGTCCCTGTCATGCAAGAGGGAGGGGAGGGGGTGTTGCACTTGCATAGTATCATTCATATTTCTTTTTGGAAATTCTAGAGAACCGTTAGTATTTTTTCTTTCTGTTATTCACTTTGCACCCATTTGTAAAGTAAGAATTTCACGTGAGTAAAGCTTTTTTTTTGCGAGTAAGCGTGTCATTCTTTAGCAACACACGAATACTGTAGATTCATGAGCACTAGTGCCGATCAATTCTAGCAAACTCAAAAAGGAAATAGAACAAAGTTATATTACAACCATGACAAGATATTCCCATTTCTCTCACAAAACAATGCCATTTATATACCAATATTAAAAAAAGTGAGTTGTGAAGATCCAACAAATCTCACCAATTCAACCACATCTATCCAACGATCTACATCGCTCCAGTGTTTAGCGGTATACTCCCTCCCTAAACAAATATAAGAGCGCTTAGATCACTAATTAACATCATGCGTAATATCAGCTTCAGAATTAACTAAGAAATTATATCCTATGTAATACTTACATGCAATTTATATCTTGCCAATTAATATGTTGCCTAATATTAATGTACATTGTAATTGCACGTACACAACTAGTAGTAATAACACCCAAAAAAGAAGAAGTCGCGTCACTAGTACTTAGCTTCCTCTCTATTTCAACAGAGTTGCAAAATAAACAGCGAAATAGTTGAATGACACTCCTTAGTTAAAAGAGTTTCTAGGGACCTCGATTTAAGCCCAAGCAGTGCTTAACACGCTTAGTGAACTGTGTTTGATCAGATCACTTGTGAATCACTAAAATCCACTTCTACATCTAGCTGAAGGTCTTTGTGAATAATTAATAAAATGGCTATATGCATCTCCCGAATGCAGAGGCCGGGGTCATCCTCCTTTTCGAGAAAAAAAGCTGAAGGTGCCAGCTAGTACTACATCCCTATGAGCGCCAGGAGAAGTAGCAGAGATAGCCCGCCCAGTGTAAGAGCAACAAGCCCCTTGTTAATCATCCGAATGGTCTTGAGCTCCTCGTCACCCCTTGAAAGCTTCTTCATATCACCCCTTGAGAAGACTGTAAAACTAGATGGAAGCATTGAACCCTTTGCTCCGGCCGCGGTTGTATATATATGCTGTGTTCTGTGGCTTACAAGAACAGATCGAGAGGAGATAGATCGTGATTGTTACAGGAGGTTTGAGGAGATAGAACAGAAGAAGAGATAGAAAGAGATACAAGTTAAACACCTTTCCTATCTCTATACAATATCTTCTAACACTCCCCCTCAATCTAAACCTCAAGAAACTTTCGCAAGGTTAAGATTGTAGTTGAACTCATCCAACCTCCTCATAGTGAGAGGTTTTGTGAAGCCATCAGCAAGTTGATCTCCAGTAGGTACAAACCGAATATCAAGTAGCTTTCAAGCTACCCTTTCTCTGACAAAGTGGAAATCAACTTCAATGTGTTTAGTGCATGCATGAAAAATAGGATTAGCTGAAAGATAGGTTGCGCCAATATTATCACACCATAATCTAGCAGCTTGTGGAGCCTTGATTCCAAGTTCATAGAGCAATTTTTGTATCCACATTACTTCAGCTGTAGCATTTGCCAAAGCTTTATATTCAGCCTCTCTACTTGATCGTGAGACAGTAGCCTGTTTTCTTGCACTCCAGGATATAAGATTAGTTCCCAGAAACACAGCAAAACCACATGTAGATCTTCTATCATGAGCACACCCAGCCCAGTCTACATCAGAGTAAGCAGTAACAAGCAGAGTTGGAGACTTGGTAATTTGAAGCCCAAGTCCTTCAGAAAACTTAAGATACCTTAAAATCCTCTTGACTGCAGTCCAGTGAGTTGTTCTAGGTGCAAGTAAATACTGACATACCTTATTCACAGAGTAAGAAATATCAGGACGTGTAAGAGTCAAATATTGCAAAGCACCCACGGCACTTCTGTAATTAGTTGCATCCTGAAAGAACATGCGGTGCCCCCATGTTTGGTTTTGGTAATTGATGACAATCTCTATGGACTAATGGTTGCCTTGAGTTATATTTGAAGGTTTTGTCCATAGGCTTTTCTTGGAGTACATTTGTTGGTTTCAAGTAGAGTTTGTGATGACCAAGGTGCTATTCAAGGAATTACCTAAAGATTGGTCTTGTGAGAGGTTGATCAAGACTAAGTAAAAGAGTGAATCAAGTTGATCAACACACAAAGCGTAGAAGATGTACCGAGAGGGATCAAGCGATCCCATGGTATGGTAAGCATTGTCAATTACGCTTTGTGTACTAACCCATGATCTTCGTGAGAGTTCTTTGTGGGGTTAGGTTGCGGTGTGCAAGTTCAAGGAAGCATCACAAAGAGATCAAATGCTTGAAGCTTGTCGTCCATTGTGGTGACAATGGACTTGTGTAGATGTGCGGAAGAGTGGCTCACCCATAGTGGAGTATGGGGGAGCAATCAACTAGTCTTCATCGAGCCAACGCAATCAAGAAAGGTGGTCCAACTTGAGGGAGTCAAGATCGTCTTCATCTAGCTCAAGTGGACCATGTGCAAGGCAAAGGTTTGCCCTTGATAGGTTTTCTATTTTACCGGTCTCATGATGGTAGTTGGGAGACCGGGTTATAGGATCGATGGCCGTACTATCAAGGTGGGCTCTCGATGAGTAGCTTGATCGTATCATTCGTAGAGAGCTCAAACCATTGCATCCTTGCATCATCTTTCTTGGTTCTTGTTTGCTTCTCTTTGTGAGTTTTGGAGTTTTTGGTCATCTTGTTGACAAGCTCGAGTTCATCGAAAACGGAGTTCACTTGCATCTTCTATGATGTTTTCGATGTTGGAGGTTATGCTGGTTCTTCTCTGTTGGAGGTTTCACTCCTCTATGTGTTAGGCATACCTCCCCTGTCACTCATTGTCTTGTATTCAACAAGCTTGAGTTTGCTCACTTCGGAGCTCATTTGCAGAAGTTATGGCAGTTCTGGTTTTATTGGATCCATCTGTTGTCTTTAGCTGCGTTTTGAAGGCATCCAAGTGCTAAAGCCTCTGTGGCGTGCGGTAGTACTGCTCAAGGGAGCGGTAGTACCGCAGGGGCCAGCGGTAGTACCGCTCCTGTGAGCGGTAGTACCACTGCCTCTAGCCCAGAACGCTGGCGCGCACGGAAGTAGGCGCGGAAGTAATTTTTTACTTCCGCGTCCTGCGCGGTAGTACTGCTCCTGGTGAGCGGTAGTACCGCTGCCTCGCATCCTAACGCTGATTGCTTGTGGTAGTAGGCGCGGATGTAAGTTTTTACATCCGCCCTTGCGCGGTAGTACCGCTCCCTGTGAGCAGTAGTACCGTGCCGCCTTTTTCTCGTAGCTAGCTCCAGCGGTTGTAGGCGCGGCAGTTATTTTTACTTCCGTGGTCGCGCGGTAGTTCCGCAAGGGCAGGCGGTAGTACCGCTCCTGCAGTAGTACCGCCCTGTTGCCCGTTTGTAGTGTTGTTTCATTGGGCTTCTGCCGCCCTGTTGCTCATAGGAGCGGTAGTACCGCTCGTAGGAGCGGTAGTACCGCTCGGTGCGGGCTGTGAGCATAACGGTTGGATTTTCCCCCTCCTATAGAAGGGGTTCTTCTTCCCCAATGAACCTTACCCTTTTGAGCTCGTGTTCTTCCCCCATTGTTGACCTTCTTCGAGCTTGCTAACTCTCAGTCCCTCCATGGATTCTTGATAGTTTTTTAGGGAAAAGAGAGAGGAGATCTAGATCCACATTTCCACCAATCACTTTCTCCTCTATGTGAGGGGAACCCCTTGGATCTAGTTCTTGGAGTTCTTGGTGTTCACCTTCTTGTTCTTCCTCTCATTTTCCTCCCTAGCATTAGTTGCTTCGGTGGGATTTGAGAGAGAAGGACTTGGGCACTCCGTGTGCCCTTGCCATTGCATTTGGTGCATCGGTTTGAGTTCTCCACGGTGATACGTGGAAGTTACAAGTTGAGAAGCTTATTACTCTTGGGTGCTTGGTACCCTTGAGCTTGTTCCTCTTGGGTGCTTGGGCGCCCTAGACGGTTGGTGGTGTTCGAAGCTCAATCATTGTGGTGTAAAGCTCCGGGCAAGCGTTGGGGTCTCCAATTAGGTTGTGGAGATTGCCCCGAGCAATTTGACGGGTTCCGGTGACCGCCCCCAAGGGTTGCCAAAGTGTACGGGTTCAGTGACCGCCCCCAAGGGTTGCCATTTGTACGGGTTCGGTGACCGCCCTCAAGGGTCCCTTAGTGGAATCATGGCATCTTGCATTGTGCGAGGGCGTGAGGAGATTACAGTGGCCCTAGTGGCTTCTTGGGGAGCATTGTGCCTCCACACCGCTCCAAACGGAGATTAGCATCCGCAAGGGTGTGAACTTCGGGATACATCGTCGTCTCCGCGTGCCTCGGTTATCTCTTACCCGAGCCCTTTACTTATGCACTTTACTTTGTGGTAGCCACATTGTTTCTTGTCATATATCTTGCTATCACCTAAGTAGTTTTTCTTGCTTAGCATAAGTTGTTGGTGCACATAGGTGAGCCTAGTTGTTGTAGGTTTTGTGCTTGACAAATTAACCGCTAGGTTTATTCCGCATTTGTTCAAGCCTCAACCGTATTATTTTAAAGTGCCTATTCACCCCCCCCCTCTAGGCGACATCCACGATCTTTCACATCCTCTGGTCCAAGTGCTTCTCCACTCTCAATTGTAAGTTTTTCAGAAGTTGAAATTGGTGTACTTACAGGCTTACAATGTTGCAGTCCTACTCTTCTGAGTATGTCAATAGTGTACTTTTCCTGCGTAAGAAGGATACCATCCTTAATCTGCTTGACCTCTATGCCAAGGAAGTAGTGAAGATCTCCCAAATCTTTGAGAGCAAACTCCAACTTAAGATCCTTAAGAAAACAAGTGGTAGCATATGAACTTGAACTTGCAACAATTGTATCATCAACATAAACAAGCACAAATATAGTGATATTGTCTTTATGATAAAAGAACAATGAAGTATCTGCTTTAGATGGTGTAAACCCGAGTTGTTATAACTGCATGCTCAACCTTGAGTACCAAGCTCTTGGGGCCTGTTTCAAACCATACAAAGCTTTATCCAACTTACAGACATAGTGTGGTGTGCTTTGATTCTCATATCCAGGTGGCTGCCGCATGAACACTTCTTCCTCAAGAACACCATGAAGAAACGCGTTCTGAACATCTAGCTATCGTAGACTCCAACCTCTCGAAATAGCAATAGACAATACAAGTCGAATGGTAGTTGCCTTAACAACAGGACTAAATGTATCTTCATAATCAATACCAAATCTCTGCTTAAACCCTTTGGCAACTAATCTAGCCTTGTATCTGTCTATGCTTCCATCAGATTTTCTTTTTATCTTATATACCCATTTGCAATCTATGACATTGCTGCCCTTCCTTGAAGGTACTAAATGCCAAGTTCTATTTTTCATGAACGCATCATATTCATTATCCATAGCCTCCTTCCATTCTCTATGATCTAGTGCATCATGCAAATTAATTGGTTCTCCGACACTACTAAGAAAAGCACGTTTGACTCTGTCATATCGTACCGTACCATCAGTGTACTCTTTATTT
Source organism: Triticum aestivum (assembly GCF_018294505.1). Classification (NCBI taxonomy): domain Eukaryota; kingdom Viridiplantae; phylum Streptophyta; class Magnoliopsida; order Poales; family Poaceae; genus Triticum; species Triticum aestivum. The sequence goes on from NC_057799.1 coordinate 309,057,609, forward strand.
TTATGATACCTGATTGTGATCGGGTGTGTCGACGAGGAGCCTGAGAAAGAGCTGCTGATGTGGGCATAAAAGATCCAGAAGCACTCAGAGACGCAGAGTTATCTACAGAAGATCCAGGCACCAGATCCAAAGGCGATCTGCACCTGCTACTGATCCTGACGACGCAGGTGGCCCCCTGTCGCCAGCTGCATCAATTGTTGCGTCGTCTCGTGCCTCGTCATCACGCGAACAAGTGGCGCGCGGTGATAAGGTCCCGCCCGTGCCTGGGCTGGTGGGCTCCACCCGGTGGGGGCTGTCGGCCACGCACGCGCGTGCGCCCGCGCCTGGGCTGGTGGCCTCAGCCAACCGCGCATCGGGACAGGCGAGGTCCACCAGGTCGGCTGTTCGCGCGCGAGGAGATGCATGCTGGGGAGAGCAATCCTCCTGGGATCGCGCGCCGTCAGGGACAGCGGCTCTCACACAGGGATCGACATGGGATCCAGCGCCGCTGCAAACCGAATCAGTGTTGGATCCTGTGCCTATTTCGTCCGGACCTGCACACATAAAATGACGGCTAGAATCTGCAGAAATACAAGTTTGTGTGGAATTTTTCACATGATCAACTTTAGTTAATTCACCCCCGTGATCAGGAAGAAGAGTTATTTCAGCACGGAGCGCCTGCATTTGGATTAAGCTTGGCAAACGAAAAAAGATTTTCATCAAAAACAACATCTCTGGAAATATAAATACGTCCAGTAGCAATTTCTAGGCACTTGTAGCCTTTGTGAAGATTACTATAGCCAAGAAAAACACATTGAGTAGAACGAAACTCAAGCTTATGATGATTGTATGGACGAAGATTGGGTTAGCATACACACCCAAAAGTTTTGACAGAGTTGTAATCTGGTTTTTGATGATAAAGACGTTCCAAAGGAGTATAATTGCCAATGACTTTGCTAGGCAAATGATTAATAAGGTATGAGGCAGTGATGAAAGCTTCGTCCCAATATTTAAGAGGCATGGAGGCATGAGCAAGTAAAGATAGGCCAACTTCAACAATGTGGCGATGTTTACGCTCGGCAGAGCCATTCTGTTGATGAGCATGGGGACAAGACACATGGTGTGCAATGCCTATGCTACGAAAGAAGGAGTTGAGCTTCTCATACTCCCCTCCCCAGTCACTTTGGACTGTCAAGATTTTTCTATCAAAGTGTCGTTCAACAAGTTTTTGAAATTCTTGGAATATAGAAAAGACTTCAGATTTATACGTGAGTAGATAAATCCAAGTAAACTTGCTATAATCATCAATAAAATTGACATGATATTTTTTCTTCCAAAAGAATCTCTGGCATGTCCCCATACATCACTGAAAATATGCTCTAAAGGAGCATGAGAAACACTACTAGACTTAGGATAGGGAAGTTGGTGACTCTTGGCACATTGACAAGCTTCACAAACCGAATCACTAATAGGACTATGTGACAAAGAAAGATTGCCTTTATTGACTACTTGCTTAACTATGACCGAAGAAGGATGTCCTAAACGTTGATGCCACCTTGCCAAAGAGGGCTTGATGACGTAGTAGACCTGACAATGCTTTCGACTAAGTGCTCCGGATGTGATGGGGTAGAGGCCTCCAATGCATCTATCGTGGTGTAGAAGTTCCCTCGTTGCCCGATCCTTTATAAAAAAGTAACAATGGTGAATTTCAAAGAAGACATTATTATCAGTGGCTAAATGAGACATAGAGGCAAGGTTTTTGTCGGCTTGAGGAACATGAAGAACAACTTTTAAGACTAGATCACGTTTAAGCATAGGGGAATTAATAAAAGCTTGACCAATGTGTCGAATATCCATACCTCCATCGCTTGCGGTGTGAATCTGATCATTGCCGTGGTATTTTTAGAGAGCAAGCTGCTCTAGCTCACTTGTGACATGATCCGTGGCACCAGAATCAACATACCACACTCCATCTCCTCCTTGGTCACGCATGGCTGCAGCAACATGGCGAGAATCTGGAACATAGTCTTCATCATAGCGGTGCCAGCAGTCCATAACCTCATGGCCGACCTTCTTGTAGAGTTGGTAGTGAGGAAGACCACGGGAGGAGGAGGAGGGGCGGCGGCTAGTGTTGTTGTTGAAGCCACCACCCCCTGTTCTGTTGCCGGAGTTGTTGTAGCTGCTGCCTCCTGTGTTGCCGTAGTTGTTGGTGTAGCCGCTGTCGCCCTGGGAGTTCCCGCGCCCACGCCCACCGCCGCGTTGTGCGTGGTGACCGCGCCAACGGCCGCATCCACGCGGGACGGCATTGGAGGAGGATTGGCGAAAAGCGGTGCCATGAAGAAGACTGGGGCGGGCGTCGAAGCTCAGGAGCTGACTATACAGCTCCTGGACGGTGATCGGCTCCACCCGAGCGGCAAGGGCCAAGACGACTGGATTATAATCCATGTCCAGTCCGGCCAAGATCTTGGACACGATCTCTGGATCAGAGAGCGCGGCGGCAGTGCATGCAACTTCATCGGTGAGGCTCTTAATCTTGCCAAGATATTCTGCCATAGTCATGTTACCTTTTTGAAGGTTCGTAAGCTCGATGCGAGTATTGATTGCTTGGGCTTGGCTCTGGGCGGTGAACATGTCGTGGTTGGCGCGCCAGACTTCCGCCGGCGTCTGGAGCGTGGCCACTTGTGCAAGGATGTCGCGGGAGAGGGAGCCCATCAAGTAACCTTGGAGTTGTTGTTGTTGTGCGTACCAGAGGGATCTCGCAAAGTTCACCACCTGTTCTTCTTTGTCGTCCTTGGTAATGGTGAGGGTGGTCGATGGCGCCGGATTCTTCGCGTCAAGATGGTGCTCCATCTGCGCGCCCTTGATCTGGGGTAGGACGACGGCATTCCATAGAAGGAAGTTGCCTCTTGTCAGCTTCTCTTGCGGCGGCGATCCGAGTAAGGAGTTGGTGGAGGTGGAAGTGGATGATGATGCAAAAGTGGAGGAGGAGGAGTCGGTGGTGAGGGCACCCATGGTGCTCGGCATCATGGCGGCGAAGGTGGTGGACATGGCTGCGGTCGCCTGGGTAGTTAGATGCGATCTCTATCCAATCTATCGAGGAAGAGGCTCTGTTACCATGTAAAACTAGATGGAAGCGTTGAACCCTTTGCTCGGGCCGTGGTTGTATATATATGTTGTGTGCCATGGCTTACAAGAACAGATCGAGAGGAGATCGATCGTGATTGTTACAGGAGGTTTGAGGAGATAGAACAGATGGAGAGATAGAAAGAGATACAAGTTAAACACCTTTCCTATCTCTATACAATATCTTCTAACAAAGACAACACAGAGAAAACTTAATATGTATATATGTGTCACAAACATTCGAGTTGAGCAAAACAGGATCAGATTGTAACACCTTTACCTCGAGGTGGTGAGGAAGTCCTCCACTTCTGCACACCGCTCTCATGGTCCTATCATAGCCGTCCATCACGTCAGAAAACACCCCCTCTTCCATCACAACATCCACTCGAGACCCCTTAATGCTAGCATTTGCCTTAGCAATGCCATCAATAATGTTTTTGTACACAGCAACAGATCTCGTAAGGTCATCCAAGCCTTCCTCCCACATTGCAAAACTTTTGTCAGGATCAACATGCATCATATAAACAGCTTTCTTGCAGGTACGCACAGCTTCCAGAACCCTCTTAGTCTGTATGCCCAAGTCAACCACCAGATATTTAAGATGTCTAGCCGCCATTAGCTGATGCAGGAACCATGAGATAATGTCAATTCCAGTGTATGGAATAGTGTTGCAGCGTTGTTTAATCAAACAAACAAGATGAAATGCCAAAATGTAATCCAGTGAAAACTAATTGGAGTAAATTTCAAATTACCCCCACATAAGCCAAGAGTAGTATTAAACATGAAGACTTCGACGGTTGCATGTTATTTCTTTAGTAAACAGAAGCCGCAGGTCCATTCCAATTCAAAATCATAAGCAACACAGCTCCAAGAAACAAAATATAAACCATGAATCATTTGTCAAGAACTTGTTTGCTTGTCTATCCTAATGATCTTCCTATATGTCATTAACCATAACCAAACAATAACTAGGGATCAGACATTAAGGAATGCCACCAGTCTGACTAAATGAAATCCATAAATTGAACTTGGCTTCCCTACTCAATACGCATTTCAACTATTGAATTCATAAAGTGCACACAATAGTAACTACTTGTGAGTTAATTTCAACTCATTAGTTACTATTGACAAAAAACACAACACATTGTTCGTGTCTCTAGCCACAAACAATGCAATTGCTGAGTATACTTCCTTCTTAAAAAAAAAGGAAACACATAGATGCCGAAATCAGAGTTAGTGCCTCCAAATAAGCATGACAGGGTCCTCACTGAATTCAGTGAATCATCCCAAAACAAACCCCGAACCATCTAGTTTTGATTGTTTCTTCTACAATCGACACTTCCCACTAGGTCAATCCATATCAGTTTCTGTCCTTGAAACCCACAAGCACAAGATCGCTTTGTAGCTATCCTTACCTGATTGAAAAGCTAAGTCCCAAGGAAGTTGTTCTCGGTGGTGGTATCGTCGGTGCCCTAGCAACAAAAGGCACAGTTTTGGTCAGTGTATGGAATAGTATTGCAAGCCACTCGATTTAATCTAACAAAAGAACGTGAGATAGCAATCCCAAGCATAAAACATTGATTTAGAATATTGATAACTGAGACACATTTATGACAATCAAGTGTTCCTGCGTTTGCAAGAAATGAGATAGATCAAACATAAGATTATTTCCAGCAGGGCACAGCTGCCTTAAACTGAAATGTTAGCCCCATGGCATTCATCCACATAGGACCATATTCAGTTCTAATGAGCCGTATTACCTAAGTAACTAGGAAAGGAGGAATACTTTAACAATATTCCTGTAGAAAGTTAGCCTGACCGAGTGAAATGACTATGCATGTCACGGATCTCGAGGCCAGATCGAACAGTGATTAGGGGTGGAGGCCCGGTACATGGTTCTCCCAAACTTTATTGTAAGTAACATATTTCAGCATCATTATCATCAGATATAGTTACAAGTTCTACAATCATAGTCAACTGAAAAGCACAACTAGGCAAATGAAATAACCTAAATAGCTGGCCAATGGCATATGTTTTTCCAGTACTACAAGAAGCTCTAGACTGTATAAAATAAGGCCATCCCACCAAATGAAATCCACAAATTGCATCACTTGATTTCATTTATCAATAGACAACCATGGATCAGAAATTCGGAAATACCGCCTGTCACACTAAATGAAATCCATAAATTGCACAACTTTGTTTCCCTTCTCAATACACAATTCAACTATTAAATCTGTGAACTGCACACAACAGAGCAACTTTGAACTATACCTGACCGAGCTCACTAGTCATTACTGAAAATCAAGAAAATAGATCCATCGTGTTTGACCACAAACAATACAACTACTGAGTACTCCCCTCACTTGACCCTAAAAATGAAGAAGAGATAGGTGCCGGGAACATAGTTAATTGACCCTAAATGCCTCCAAATAAGCATGGCAGGGCACCTCCCCGAGTTCAACCGGACATCACAAAACAAATCTCCAAAATTTCCGACCAAATTTGGGGGGAAACCATCCCTAGTTTTGATTGTCCTTCTAAGTCGTCACTTCCCACTTCCCAAGCCACAGTTCTCACGAGTATGCCTATGTTTCTCTTGTATTTCTTCGAAGTCCCAGTTGGAGTTAGGAAAAGGCTGGACTTCTATCGATCCCTATTCTTCTGGGAGAGCGATGAACTAAAAAGAAAATACAGACTCGCCAAATGGGATATTATCTATTAACCGAAAGACCAAGGGGGTCTTGGCATTGAAAATCCTGAGGTCAAGAACAGATGTCTTCTCAGCAAGTGGTTGTCTAAATTATCGATAGAGAATGATGCCACATGGGCGCAGATTCTCCGTAGTAAGTATCTTCACTCCAAAACTTTGTCCCAGGTGACAGCGAGGCCAACGGACTCGCCTTTTTGGAAAGGGCTTATGAGAGTCAAACTAGCCTTTTTCAATAGAACAAAGTTTATAATCGGCAATGGCGCTAGCACGCGATTCTGGGAGGATACTTGGCTCGGAGAGACCCCCCTTGCGCTTCAATACCCGTCTCTGTATCGTATTGTTCAACGACGTGATGCTTTCGTTGCAACGATACTTCAATCAATCCCCCTTAATATTCAGTTCAGGAGGACGCTATCCGGTAATCGTTGGGAAGAGTGGCACCATCTAGTGAGTAGACCGATGGAGGTTCAGCTGTCTCAACAGCCCGATCAATTACGCTGGAAGCTTACTAGGTCTGGAGAGTTTACAGTTAAATCAATATATCTCGATGTTATCAATTCTAGCTCCATTCCTAGTTCCAAATATGTTTGGACAGTCAAAGTTCCTTTGAAAATTAAAGTGTTTATGTGGTTTGTACATAAAAAAGTCATCTTAACCAAGGACAATTTGGTAAAGCGTAACTGGACAGGACCTACTAGGTGTAGTTTCTGTGATCGGGATGAAACTATCAAACACCTTTTTCTTGATTGCCCGTTGGCCAAAGTTCTATGGCGGATGGTCCACATAGCCTTTAACATTACTCCTCCGAGTTCTGTCAGCATGTTATTTAAAACGTGGCTTAACGGGATAGAGTCCGAAACAGCGAGACACATTCGCGCAGGAGTATGTGCTTTATTGTGGGCAGTCTGGAACTGCAGAAATGATTTGGTTTTTAACAGAACAACAAATATTCATTTTTTGCAGGTTATTTTCCGAGCCACTGCGTTGACCCGTATGTGGTCGCTACTCACTCCGACGGAGGCCAGGGAGCGTTTGGTTACTGGATCTATCCAGTGGGAGATGGTAGCACGGGATATATTCAACTGGTTTGGATGGCGGTCATGTAATAGGATAGGCAATTAGTTTTCCTATCTTTCTTTTGCCAGCTAGTTGTGGCTTTTTTGGCTAGTTTGTTATTAGCCCTTTGGCTCTTTGTGAGTTTTCCTTTACTTTCGTATGAGACTTTAAGACCTTGTTGAACCTATTTGCTTATCTATAAAGTTGGCCGTATGCATCGCTCTGATGCAGAGACCGGGGAGCCCCCCCTTTTCGAAAAACTCACCACGAGCTCAAGACCAATTTTTTGCTACGCTAACCTGCTTCATACGGCGAGTCCCGACTCACGAGGATGTCATCGGTGGGCGGTGGCGGTAGGGTCTGCGCCCTAGCAAAAGCCCACCATTTTGGGAGGTCGGAATCCTTTATACTTCTGAATATCAAGATCATAGGTCGAAGCTCTGGAAGCTTACCTTGCTCGAGTAGAATCGCAGCAGGGGCGGAGCGACGTGCGCACGGGACACGGTCGGTAGGGCGGCGGCCTAGAGAAGGGAGGGAAGTTAGCTTGAACAGCCGCGGCGGGGAGTCCCCCCTTTTCGAAAAAAAGCTTGAACAGCCGCGACGGGGGTTCAAAACTTGGTTGAAGCAACCAAACAGTGAACCAATCCTCTGTTACCTTGGAGCACGGCCGAGGGAAAAGGGACGCCGGTGCCGCTGCCCGGCGGCGCAGGAGGCGGAGGGCCGCGGCTGCGGTGGCCATGATCGCCGCGTGCGGGGCGGCGAGGGTTTTTGGTGGGTTTGGTGGCATCCCTTTCACGCAGGGGAGGAAAGGCAGTGTGTTTACGCTGGCTTCCCAGTTCCCACTTAATCCTGGGAGCTACAAGTACAGTAACTAAAGTAACCCCGCTGGGATGAGTGTGAAGTTTTGGTGCTCAAGCATCATGGACGACGTTCAGAAAAAAAGAAGCAAAAAACCACATTCAGAAGTTTCAAAAAAAATTCTAAACAATTTTGTAAAAACTTGTATTTATTCAGTATTTGCTATGGATCCATGGAATTTTGTTTAAAAAAATGTAATTTGTAAACTGTAAAAAAAAAAAATTCCAGCCGAACAACAAAAAAGCAGCCCATTTGAAAATACATATTTGTCTTTTTTACGCTACATGTGTAAATTATTTTTATGTTGCAAAACATGTTTTCTTGAAAACGGGCACCAAGGTGCCGAGCACCATCGGCAATTTCCGCGTTGGAACTTGCTTCTCACTTGCAGCTGATGGGCTTGAGTGAACCGCCCTTAGCAAGGCTTCGCGCGGATATGTGGGATCCGACGCTCAGGGTCTCTGACCTTGAAAACGAGGAGCTGGGCCTGGCTTTTCTCCCTCAAGAAATTGACGCCGCCCTCCTCGGCATGAAGTCTGACACGGCCCTAGGTCCCGATGGCTGGCCCGTGGCCATGTTCAAGCGCTTTTGGTCAAGGCTTAAGGGGTCGGTTTTCTCAGTATGCAACGGTTTAATGCATAGGGAGGTGGACATCTCCCGCCTAAACTTTGGATTTCTCTCGTTAATCCCAAAAGTGCAGGGCGTGGATAACATTAGGCAGTTTAGACCCATTGCACTTATTAACATTCCTTTCAAAATTTGTTCGAAGACGTCTTCGACCCGTTTAACACCGGTAGCGCACCTTATTATCAGTAGAACCCAATCTGCGTTTATCCGTGGCTGTAACATTCTGGAGGGCCCCCTTGCTCTCCTTGAGATACACGAACTAAAACGCTCGCGTCGACCAGCGATTCTCCTTAAACTCGATTTCAAGAAGGCGTACGATCGTGTAAACCGGGACTTTCTCCGACAGGTCCTCTTGGGAAGGGGATTCTCGTCGGTTTGGGTCAACCGCATGATGCAACTGGTCTCGAGGGGCCAAACTACGATCGCGGTCAATAGAGAAGTAGGGAACTTCTTCCGCAACAAGAGGGGGCTGTGTCAGGGCGACCCAGCGTCCCCGCTTCTATTTAACTTTGTCGCGGACGCACTCGCGGCAATGTTGGACAAAGCCAGGGCTGTCGGCCACCTCAGGGGTGCGGCAAGCCACCTGATCGCGGGTGGGGTGTCCCACCTGCAGTATGTAGATGATACGCTGCTTCTGTTCGAGCCAGACACACATAGTATAGCCACGGTTAAGGCTATCTTGCTGAGCTTCGAGCTCATGTCCGGACTCAAAATTAACTTCTAAAAGTGCGAAGTAGTGGCCATGGGGATGGACACATCCGAGGGGCAAGCAGTGGCGGATCTACTCAACTGTAAGCTAGGTAAACTCCCATTTACTTACCTCGGCCTACCGATTGCTGCGAGGGTGTGTACCGTCCAGGACTGGGAACCCCTTTTACTACAGTGGCGGGCGGGGTTAGCCCTTGGACAGGCAGGTTTGTGTCATCTGGGGCTCGACTCATCCTAACTAACTCCGGTCTCTCCTCGCTTCCCATGTTCACTATGGGCCTCTTCCTATTGGTCGACGGTGTACACACCAAGTTGGACATGTCGCGGTCTCGGTTCTTTTGGGAAGGAGCTGGACCCAAGCGCAAGTACCATATGGTGAAGTGGGCGGCAGTTTGTCGTCCCAAGTCCGAGGGGGGCCTCGAGATCACAAACTCCAAGTTGATGAACTTGGCACTCATGTGCAAGTGGATATGGAAATTGTCTCAAGGGGAGACGGGGTTATGGGCAAATTTGCTTCGGGCAAAGTACTTCCCGACTGGAAAAAATTTCGAGGCTACGGGAAGGGGCTCACCTTTCTGGAATGCCATTCAATCGATGAAACCAGTCTTTGCCATGGGGGCAAAGTTTGTGGTCAATGATGGGCGTTCGACTCACTTCTGGCTAGACCTTTGGGTAGGTAATCAGCCACGTTGGTCCGAGTTCAGGGACCTTTACACAAATAGCGTTGGAGCCCAGACTTACGGTGGCCCAAGCGCTCGGTGTTTCTCCTCTGGCGATCCTCGTCTGTTGCGAGCTCTCTGCCGCGGAGACCACGAGCTGGGGCCATTTGTTATCTCTCATCGGTGTTGTCACGCTATCCCAGGGGCCGGATATTGTGTCTTGGCGTCTCAACGCCTCGGGCAAGTTCTCGGTTAACTCGCTATACCAAGCACTCACCCGTGGACCCACTCAACAGCTGGCTTCCGGCCTATGGAAGGCCCGGATTCCCCTAAAGATCAAGGTCTTCCTTTGGCAACTTTGCCGCGATCGCCTCCCTTCCTTCAACGTGGCCAAACGCAATGGGCCGGGCACCGGACCGTGTGCGGTTTGTGGCGAGCCGGAAAGCGCTAATCATGTCTTCTTCAAGTGCCATTTGGCACGATTCGCTTGGAGTGCAGTTCACGAAGGGCTGGAAGGGATTGGGATCCTAGGTCCAGCGGCGAGCTAGTGTCGTGCTTATCCTCCGCTAACGGTAGCATTCGTCGAGTGATGTGGAAATGCGTCGGGGCATTGCTATGGGCGTTGCCCTACATCCGTAACAAGTTAACGATTGAGGGATCCTTCCCGTCGCATCCTGCTGATGTGATCTTCAAATGTGTGATTTTCTTGAAACAGTGGGCCCCGTTGGGAAGGTGTCAGGACGCTGATCTTCTGCAGCTGGCTATACCTCATCTTCGACAAGTCTACGCAATGGTTAGAACACCAGTGCCAGCCTCCTAGGGAGTGGAGGCCCCTTTTGGTTTGTGGATTCATGAGCCTGCGTGCTCTTAGTAGGCCTTTTGGGGCGTGTAATGCTTGATCTATGTCGGCCGAATGCCCTTTTGAGGGTGCAAACTGTATAAGACTCTGTGGTGTGTACATTGCCTAATTTGGGCTTTATTAATTTAAAGCCGGATGCCTTTGGCATCTTCGTTCTAAATAAAAAATTTGCTTCTCACTTCCAAGCTCCAAGGGGTGGCTAGTTTAGACATTTCACATTTTTTTTAAGCATACAGACCCACTAATTTCTAATATCAAGTACTCTAGATGGTGCGGCATGGAATTTTGCAGCCCTCCTCCCTCGAATTTTCTCATCCATCATAAATCGTGTCGTCCTCCTCCTCGCTCGCGCCCCGCATCGCCGTCCTTTTCTCCTCCGTCCACGTCTCGTTGTCGTCTCCCCACGCCACGCCTCGCTGTGTCCTCGTCCCTTCTCCACTTCACATCCCTATTGTTTCGCATGTTCTTGATCAAGCTATAGGTTCACTTATCAGGAGATTTGAGAAATATCAGGGGTATGAAAAAACTTTTGGTTGCTTATTTACATTCATATTTCAGTGATCTTTGGATGATAAGAGTTTAATGGTTGCTTGTCTTAATCTTGAGGATGCACTTAAGAGTGGAGACCTGGATAAAATCGATTTGTATTGAGAGTTACTCCCTCCGGTCCTTTTTACTTCGCGTATTAGATTTTTGTCAAGTCAAACTTTGCAAAGTTTGACAAAATTTATATTAAAAAGTATCAAGATCTACAATACCAAATGTAAGTACTATGAAACTACATTTCATAATGAATCTAACTAATTGATTTGGCATTGTGAATATTGATACTTTTTCCTACAAGTTTGGTTAAAGTAGAGACGCTTTGACTTCAAACAAAACTTATATGCAGACTAAAAAGGACCGGAGGGAGTACTTTTCATCTAGGAATCACATAAGAAATTTATGGGCCCTATTGATATTCTTGAGTTTTTTATGAAGCGCCCCTTCTATCCTAATGCTATTATAGCATACATGATTTTGTTAACCTTTTTTTGTGACGGTTACCTATGTGGAAAAGAGCTTTTATAATCTCATGTTGTTAAAATCCTACTTGCATTCTACTATGACACAAGGAAAACTCGATGGTTTGACGACAATAGCACTTGAGAATGAGAAGATTAATATGAAGATATAATTGAAGATTTCAAATTTCAAGGAACACAAGACAAACACTTTTCAGTAGAGCATGAGGTCACTTTACTGATTTTAGTCTTTTGAATTGATACTTGAGATATTTCTAAACATTGTACGAAATAAAATAAATATAAATAATATAATTTAGTGAGATTATGGTTGAGTTATATTATACTATGATTTTGTTTCAAATTTTACGGCCCCATTTTGCTTTTTGTACGGGGTTTCGAATTCCTAGAGACAATGTTATCTCTCATGATGTCGTAGTCTTCTTTATTCAACAAAACTTTGCTACCATCTTCTCGATGTGCCACACCAACATTTTCTACGTGATTATTTCAACATTTAATTTAATCTGGGAAAATACATCGTATCGTCCGGTGGTAGTTAGCCTCATGTCTCATATACTATGTGGTACAATGGTAGTATATATACTACTTTATCATCCTAAATATGTTCATATACTATGTTTAAGATTTTTAAAGTGAGCTATATGAAAACATTGCATGTGAGTGCACAATTTTTTAGTATATTTTAAAAATATATTCCTATTTGTAGTATAAAAAATACTATAAAATAGTAATTCAAAACTACGACCCTTATTTGGATCGAAGGGAGTTCATACTACCTAAAAAGTGATATATCTACTATCAAATATTCTTAGATACAACATACTAGCCGTAGATACTTTCCGGTTTGACAACATGCAACACAAGAAACTCATGAATGTAACATTTTCCCTTAATCTAAATAATTTTTTTTAGGGAGACTCAAGTTCTACTCCCTCCGTTCCTAAATATAAGTCTTTTTTAGAGATTTTATAATATAGACTACATACGGATATATATATATAGACATATTTTAGAGTGTAGATTCACTCATTTTGCTCCGTATGTAATATCTCTTATAAAAGACATATTTTTTTGAGAATCCTTTAAAGACTTATACTATTTAGGAACGGACTTCCGAAAAAGATATTGACCACATCCTGGGCCAGTAGCCAGTGGATAGCGTGCTGATCTTACAGCCCAGTCCAATTCACGGCCTAGACCAGGAAAAAAAAGAGAGAAGATACCGTCGTCGTCCTCCGTCCCTCGCAAAAAAGTGTTCCGAGGTCTCGGCTCGACCTTCCAACACCAGCACGAGGACGTCTCATCTCAACCGTCGCCATGAACTCGCTGCTCCGCCGCGCGCTCTCTGCATCCTCTTCGCCGGCGCGTCCGCAGAGAGCGCTCCTCTCGGCGCTTCTCTCTCCTCCGCCGGCCGGCTGTCCCCAGCCATGTCGGCCCCCCGCGCCGCAGCCGCTGGAGCCACCGAGGCAGCGAGCGTTCCACGCCTCTCCGGGACTCCTGGGGTTCAGGTCCACTACCCCCGCTCCGTGGCCCGGGACGGTCTCGGAGGCCGGCGCGGCAGCGGGGGATGACGGGCTGGAGGTCGCGAGGCTGGGGATCTCGCCGCGGATCGTGGAGAGACTCGCCGCGCGGGGCATCACCAGGCTCTTCCCCATCCAGGTAGCGCCTTTTGCACATTATAATTCGAAGCTTCAGTCCCAGTGTTTTGCTTAATTGTCTGTTCTGCAGCTCGTGCAATCATTGTAGATACGAGTCATGATACTCCCAGTTGTTCGTGTTATTTTTCAGTTGAATTCCATTTAGCAAGCTGGTTCGCCATTTGTATGATGTGCGCTGGTTTACTTTGCGTCGTACTCAATTATTTGCAAACATGGACACAAGAGGAGGTTTAGCTTCACGTCGGCAACAAATCCGCTGAAATGTTGCTTCGGACTGACGGGTTAAAATTTGTTGAACAGTGCTGCTGTGATAATTTAGCAAGTGGTCTATTGATTCCAACCATGTTGTTTCTCTTAGACATGTAGCTTCACAATATTGACAAATAAGAAAGGAAATCACAAATCACTGAATTTTGCAAGTACCCGTGGAATGTGATCAGAACTATTTGGTGCATAGCTAATGCAGCAGCAAGTGCTAGATACATCCATTTTGGGGACAAGCTTTTTCGGACGGAGGGAGTACTAAGTTCCTCTAGTTTTACCCCCCCCCCCCCCCCCCCCCCCCCCGCCCCCCGCCCCCCAAAAAAAACCCATATGATTATATGAAAGAGGAAAAAGTTGCTTCAAAGAAGGAAAATAAAACTCCATACCGAATTTGATACGACTAATATGACCATGTAGAGCAAGCTCGCTAGTTTGCCTTGCTGTATCCATCGGCAATGTGGCCTTGTATTGCATCTGCTGGTTGACCAGTTACTGCGGCAAACGGTACAGGATCAACCTTGTTATTTCTCAGAAGAACAAATGTGCCATCTTTACAAGGAAAATTAATGTTATTTCCTGTGAACAAATGAACAATAAATCTGAAAGATCTCTCATGACATATTGACATCACTAGGTAATGTGCAAGATTAGGATTTCGATGAGCTTCATGTGTATACCTATTTATCTGTGTCATGTCAATTGGCAAGATGCTATTTTCTGCAAATTTGTTAAATTTGCGATATGATTTACATTGTTTTGCTATGCTAGCCTAGTTCTTCTGTTGCTACAGTGATGGTTTTACCCTGTGCTTCTGTGCAGAGAGCTGTTCTTGAACCAGCAATGCAAGGTAAAGACATGATTGGCCGTGCTCAAACTGGAACTGGAAAAACCTTGGCTTTTGGCATTCCTATCATGGACAGGATTCTTCGTCACAATGAGAAGAATGGGTAAGGTTCTCTTTCTACTTTAGAACTGTTCTTATCTAGCTACTGCACATATATGATTTATGGTAACAATTGTATAGTCTGCTGCATGCAGAAGTGGTAGAAATCCTTTAGCCATCATCTTGGCACCTACTCGAGAACTCGCTCGACAAGTTGAGAAGGAATTTAAAGAATCTGCTCCATTAGACACTCTTTGTGTCTATGGAGGTGTTCCCATCAGTCAGCAAATGAGAACTCTTAATTATGGTGTTGACGTTGTGGTTGGAACTCCAGGGCGTGTTATTGATCTTTTGAGAAGAGGTGTTCTAAACTTATCAGAAATCCAATTTGTGGTTCTGGATGAAGCTGATCAGATGCTGGCTGTGGGTTTTGATGAAGCTGTTGAGGTGATCATGGAGAAGCTGCCACAAAACCGACAAAGTATGCTGTTCTCTGCAACAATGCCTAGTTGGATCAGAAAACTTACAAACCAGTACTTAAAAGATCCAGTCATAATTGACCTTGTGAGTGACTTTTTGTCTTATTTGCCATAAGACCTTTAATCTTTGTGCTGGGAATTATCCTACATTTTGCATGAATCCCTTGCTACTTTATATATTATGCACATCAGTACATGTGTATATTAGTATATTTTGTTCTTCATTTGCTTTTCTTTGTCAGTTTAGCATCTGGGTTAGAATTTTAGGGGAATTATTTGGCAATTATGTTTTTTCTCAGGTTGGTGACTCAGAACAGAAATTACCTGAAGGAATCTCTCTTTATTCAATTGTATCTGAGAACTATGGGAAGTCCTCGATTCTTGGTCCATTGATTAAAGTGAGCATTCTCCTGACTGTATGTGTGTTTTATGGTTGGCATTGTCAGCAACTCTACGTAATACTGCTTCCTTTTCACTTTTCTGTAGGAGCATGCTGATGGTGGGAAGTGCATTATATTTACTCAAACTAAACGAGAAGCAGATAGATTGGCATATGCCATGGGCAGGAGTTATGCATGTCAGGCGCTGCATGGAGATATCTCACAAAATCAGAGAGAAAGGACACTCTCAGGATTTCGAGATGGCCGCTTTAACATCCTTGTAGCAACTGATGTTGCAGCCCGTGGATTAGACATACCCAATGTTGATCTAGTAAGTGGCCTGAGATATTTCCTATGGATATGAACAGCACAAGAACCTCTTCGGCACCCAAAAATATGATTGCTCTGGGCGTTTGATGTGCATGTTAGCATAACTTGGAATATCATGTTGCTATCTTTCAGGTGGTACACTACGAAATCCCAAACTCGTCAGAGTTATTTGTTCACAGATCTGGACGAACTGCACGAGCAGGGAAGAAAGGCATTGCCATTCTAATGCACACATATGAACAAAGTAGAACTGTAAAGGTCATCGAGCAGGATATAGGATGCAGGTTCACAGAGGTAAACCATGGTTTCATGTTAGTACTGATGTGAAAAATTATAACTCATTGGCTGATTTCTTTTTGCGATGTGTAGCTTCCCAAGGTTGCAGCTACAGATGAAGCTGCAGACCTGTTTAATGTTATGAGAGACACTCGCTCTAGATCAGTTGGAACCAGAAGAAGTGGTGGTTCCTCTTTCAGCCACGACGGTGGCTTTGGCGAACGCCACTCCCGTGGCTTTGGTGATTTTGACAGCTTTGGCGGTACCCCTAATCGTGCTGGGTGGTCCAGGGATGCGGGTTCAAGATACCGTGGCGGGTTCAGGGATTCTCGACGACCTTCTCAACCTTCCAATGGCTTTGGCAGGTCCAGCGGGTTTGGAGATTCTCGGCGAGGTCCTCAACCTTCTGATGGTTTTGGCAGGTCTAGCTTCAATCGCCCGGGTGGATTTGGCGAATTTGAAGAAGGCAACAGCAGAAGTGGTCGGTTCCCCAGGAGATCCGATGATTCAGACCCTTCACGGTATGGCAGAAGCTCCAATGGTTTTGGCACCTCTGATTTGGGCAGACCAGGCAGCATCAAGGATTAACCATCGGATCAGAGGATTTAACTGTGTACAGCTCCGATGAGCCTTTCGACCACTCGTGTTTTTCTTGCATGAATGAGTTCACCAATCTCTGTGTAGTTCATTTTGTATCTTGGGTTGTTTGAGAAGATGTATGCTCTGTGAATATTTGTGATGTTTTTAGGACAGAATAATTGCGATGCATGCGCCTGGTGCTCGTTGTATTTCATGGGGAAAAAACTCATCTTGTGCCCCTCATGAAAGTTTGGGCTGGGCGCCATTTCCCTGAAATGTTTGGTCAGGCTCAGGCAGGTTTCTCTAAGTTGGTTTATACTCCCTCCGTATCAAAATATAAGACGCTTTTTGACATTATGGTAGTGTCAAAAAGCATCTTATATTTCGATATAGAGAGAGTATTTGAGTTTGCTGCACATTCTTTGTAGGAAACACTGTCATCTTATCTGATCTTTGCTGTTTGTACAGCTTGATTTGAGGGGCAGGAGAATCCAAATTTGTTTGGCCATATGTTTCTTTATCTTTACTCCCTCGGTTCACAAATATAAAATGTTCTAACACTTATCTTGATTGGATGTATATGGATATGTTTTACCGTGTTTGTTCACTTATTTCAATCTGTATATAGTCCATATTAACATATCCAAAACTCTGAGGGAGTATCTTTTTTCTACATTGGAACTGTTTGGGCAGAGGAGAAATTTCCATTGGGATATGATTTCATTTCAAAAAGAGTTTGATCCAGTTTACAAGGAAAATCTGATCGAAAATCTTAAGTGCTGAGGTACAATACATCTTGCCGAGAACAAGAAGATAGAAAACACAGAACACCACGTGCATTGTTACAACACAACACAAAGATCAACATCCTAATCATCCAGAGTTGAATTTAGGTGGGTGGAGGATGCAACGCAAGTTTTTTTTAGGAGAAATGCCAAATTTATATTAATAATATCAAAAAAATTACAGCAAATGTAGCATCTCTCTGGAGAAATGCAAAGAGATAGGACACCAAGAGAAAGTACATAAAGTACTCCCAACAAAGAAAATTTGCAGAAAACCCCTTCTTCATCCCTGCAATCACCAACACATTGACTGAAAAACTTCAACCACCGCTGTCGACGAAGTGTCGAGAGAAGAAACGATCTCCACTAAGGCAAAATCCAAGAGAATGCCATATCAGCAAAGCTGCGTTGTGAGCCTCTGAACAGGCGCCACCCGCGAACGATGCTACACCCGTTGTGGGTTGTCAGCCGAAGCAAATGTCCACCCCTCTTGGATCGCGACCCTGAAGGTCTCGAACGGTGACGCCACCGAGAGGCTCCAAAACCATCTCCCGGATGATGTTAGCCCGCAATGCCAACCACCTGCAACACAAGCACTTTCCAGCTCTGCCATGACATTAGAGGAACTGCTGACGCGGTGCGGACAAAAGTCGAAGAAACAGACCCCCCGAGCAAGACCTCCGCCATCGTCTTGAAGGCCTCGTCTAGCTACAAGGCGATGGCCCAAAAACTTTTATTCATGATGACAACATAGGCATCGACTAAGCGTCGTCACCCGAAAAACTAATCCTATACCTAGACACTGTATAGAAGAAAGCGGGCTCCCCCGCCCAGCCGCCGCCAAAGCGATGAGTGAGGGGAAGAGGAGTCAGCGGCTACATTGGTGTAGGATTCGTATCTGGCCTACCACAACACAAGTTATGTCATAAGGGTATACAAGGCTTCACTAGCAAAAGAGGAAAGTTGTCGAGAGGCAGCGCATAACACCAGGAGTAAGAAAAAAATCATCAGAAACTTATGTGATGTTGATCTGTGCGTATGTTCTGCTTCGCAGTTCTCCCATTGGTGTCTGTGAGGGGTAGCACATTATGTGTACAGATGCAGACGTTCATACATATGCACATACACTCATCCCAATGAATGCACGCACACACACCCTTATCTTATGAGCATCTTCGACAAACTGAGCCGACACATCATCTTAATATTGATGAAGTCGCCACATACGGCTTCGTAGTCGACGGGTACATTTACTCCCACTGAACGCACATCACCCAAAGAGCTGAAACAAATGCAGGAAAATGCGAGCATTAGTGTCAAGTGTAGGATATGAATGTAATTTTTATTATTTCTGGTATTCGTTGTACTGTCATGATTGAAGATGAATAGGTCGGAAGTTTTCTCGAAAAAAAAAGGTCTAGGACTTGAGCCCTGGTGGGCCAGAGATACTACTGTCCTCTTAACCATTCAACCACACGTTGATTCACTTAGTATCCCTTTTCAATGGTCGATACATTGTATACTCCCTAGACATGCGGCATGCTACCGTGCGCCCATTTTGTTAGTTCCGTGGTCAACAATTTTTCTCAAGTGGAGTTTTCAGTTGAATATTTGAATGATTTTAACATTTGTACTCTATATTTGATTTTCTCTTTGGGGTAAGTCTATTTTTTTAGGTAACAGGGCAAGTTTATATTTGATGGGGTTTACTGTTTTTTAGAATCATTTTATGCTTTTTTTTCAACTAGACAGATTTCTTTTGTGCTACTTATTTTGACTGTACTACTGTAGGGGTAGCCCGGCCCAAACAAACTGAGAACAGAGGCAATGCTTGGGCCCAAATTCGAATACGATACGTTCAGAAAAAGAAAAACTCGAATACGATAGGGATGGGTTGAATCTTGGATATTAAGATCAGGTCTGAGGATAAGATCAGTAGGAATTGTCAAGTGGTTCAAGGCTTGAGGCATCCGGAATTTGAGACCAAAGCAGTCTTGTTTCTCTGCAGCAGCCGACGCTGCTGATGCCCGAGCCCCACCAAATCCACCAACCCCCGCCCCCGCCCCCGCCTCCAACCGATCCAAACCCCGTTGCCTCCACGGCTGCAAATGCCCGGCGCAATCCGGTACCATTTCTTACCATTCTCCGTGTGGAAGGAACGAGAGAAGTTCTTCCTCTGATTTCTTGCTTGTCTTCTTCCTTTGTTGAGGCCCCGCTGCCGCTGCCGTTGCCTTTGCCGGAGATCGCGGTGCCGCCGGTGCAGCCGAAGATGATCATAAAGGGGATGCTGGGCCGGTACGAGCGGTGGAACCCCGTGCACCCGACGGCGGGCGCCTTCTGGGGCGTCGGGCTGGGGTTCGGCTGCGGCGTCGGGTGGGGCCCGGGGTTTGGGCCCGAGGTCATCGGC
This sequence comes from Triticum aestivum, assembly GCF_018294505.1. NCBI lineage: Eukaryota > Viridiplantae > Streptophyta > Magnoliopsida > Poales > Poaceae > Triticum > Triticum aestivum. The sequence continues at coordinate 309,077,260 of NC_057799.1, forward strand.
TACGTCGGCGCCGGATGCGGCGTCGGCTTCAGCGTCGGCATCACGCTCGCCGGTGTCGGCGTCGGGCTGCCACAGCACGGCATCATCAGGAACCACTACCACGGTGGAGGTACGCTCTTCTCCTCCTCTGCTCGCACAAGTGTCACTGACTAGTCCTATTCTTATTCTTAGATGGTTGGAGAATAGAAAAGCTCCACATGGGGATGTCTTTTTCGAAAAGGGGCGCTTTATTACGTAAAACATTTAAGCATTACACCCGGCCTCTGCATTACTAAGATGCACACAGCCAAAAAATGTCTTCTCACACAAATGAATGATAAAAAGGCGAAATACAAAAACATGAAGAGTCCGTATAACGCCTAAAGCGGAGGGGGGTCAATCCTAAGATCATGTTGCCACCCATGCTGGGTAAAAGTATCCCTCGCCGTAGCCTCCAGTCGTGTACACACCTCCGTAAACAGGTCTCGATTCTCCACGCGTTGTAGAGAGGACCATAAACGAAGAGTCCCGGTACATCTATAGAGAACCTGCATCAGGGAAGTACTTTTATCGTTAAAAACCTTATCATTTCTACATAGCCAAAGCGACCAAATAACGGCAAGCGCTCCCACCCTGAGAAAAGTTCTAAACCTGTGATCAATCCCGTGTAACCAGTTGCCAAATACATTAGCAACACTACAAGGAGGATACAAGCCAGAAGCTATTTGGATGACTGACCATATAGAACGAGCCAATTTGCATTGGAAGAATAAATGTTTTATTGTCTCATCATGGTGACAAAAGACACATTGCGGACTTCCATGCCAATTCCTCTTAATAAGGTTATCTTTAGTAAGAATGACTCCGCGACGAAGATACCATGCAAAGATTTTATTCTTAAGAGGTATCTTCATCTTCTAGATCTTCTTATTATTATCAACTGGCACATCAGACTGGATTAGCGCTCTATACATGGAATCCACTGAGGATTTTCCATTCCCATGAAGGTTCCACCGAAATACATCAGACCCATGTGATAGGTGCACCGTGGACAACCGCTGGAGCAGGATGTTCCACGATTGGAGTCTAGGTTCAATTAAATCTCTTCTGAATGTCACATTTGGCGGAAATGATTCCATTACCGTGGCGATAGTATCACCCTTGTGGCGCACAATGTTGTATAGAGCCGGATATTGTTCCCGGAGTGTGGCATTCCCTAGCCATCTGTCCTCCCAGAATCTAATTTCCGAGCCGTCCTTAATTGAGAAGGATCCATAGTAGAAGAAATATTTCTTCGTAGCCATTAGACCCGCCCAAAAGTGGGAATCCCCAGGCTTCCAGTATACTTGGGATACCGCCTTGGAGCCCACATATTTCCTCCTTAGGAGGGTTTGCCATACACCTTCCGTCAGAAATTTAAACAACCATTTGCCGAGGAGGGCCCCATTCTTAACCTCAAGGTCATGAATACCCAACCCGCCTTGGTCTTTGGGACGGCAAACCACACTCCATTTGGCCAGTCGATATTTCTTTCTCTCGCTATCTCCTTGCCAAAAGAATCTTGATCGGAAATAATCCAATCTATGTAAAACTCCTTTCGGCAACTGGAAGAAGGAAATCATATATAGTACCATATTACTAAGTACTGAATTTATGAGGACCAATCTTCCACCTAGAGACAACAGTTTACCTTTCCAACTACTAAGTCTTTTCTGAAGTCTCTCCTCGACGTGTTTCCATTCAGCATTTGTGAGTCTCCGATAATGTATCGGTATCCCCAAATATGTGATCGGAAATTGGCCCAACCTGCATCCAAACAGTTCAGCGTACAGGTGGGCCTCGTCTTGAGCCTCGCCAAAGCAAAACAATTCACTTTTATGAAAATTGATCTTAAGACCTGAGAGTTGCTCGAATGCTGATAGAATTAGTTTCAGATTTCTCGCTTTCTCGAGGTCATGATCCATGAAGAGAATCGTATCATCGGCATATTGAAGTATAGAGAGACCACCATCAACTAGATGATTTACTACCCCTTCAATTTGGCCATCAACCTTGGCACGCTCAATCATGATCGCAAGCATATCCGCCACTATATTGAATAGTATGGGCGATACCGAGTCACCTTGTCGCAAACCCTTCTTCGTTTGAAAATAGTGTCCAATGTCATCATTGACCTTAATGGCAACACTACCTCCAAAAACGAAACTATGGATCATAGCACGCCACTCTGCAGAAAATCCTTTCATTCTGAGAGTCTGTTGAAGAAAGGGCCACTTGACTTTGTCATAAGCCTTTTCAAAGTCTATTTTGAGAACCACCCCATTCAACTTTTTTCGGTGTAATTCATGGACTGTTTCATGAAGGATAACAACACCATCAAGGATGTGTCTGCCTTGCATAAAAGCTGTCTGTGAAGGACAGACCACATGTTCAGCAACCGAATTTAGCCTAATAGTCGCAACCTTCGTGAATATTTTAGAACTAACATTAAGAAGGCAAATAGGTCTATATTGTTGTATCCTTTCAGCCTCATTAACCTTAGGTAATAAAATAATCTCACCGAAGTTTAAACGAAACAATTCTAGTTGGCCAGCATGTAAGTCGCTAAACAAAAGTAGGAGATCCGGTTTGATGACTTCCCAAAAGTGCTGATAGAAACTGCTTTGATGTCTTATCAAGTACTCAGACTATCTTGCTGTTTCTGGTTTTCTAAAAACTGCATTTCAATGGGTGTAAGTGATCGCAACTATAGTGTTGGATATATAATTTAATGATGCCTTTTATCCGTGTTGGTATAGGATTCTATTCAGCTTGAATGCTTGTCTGCCACAGCCTTATGCACCTCGTTGCTAGTTATCACTAGAATACGACACTTTGAATAACATGCTTGTTTCCCATTTGATATGATAGGTTTTGCAAGCAATGTCCCATTCGAATCAGCAAGGTTTTACCTCTTGACCATGCTAAAAGGTATGGTATGGGATGCCATCAGTTATGCGAGCAACGTCGCAGCTATGAGGAAAGAATCTCGACAGAAGCTTTTAAGATGTCAGGAGAACCCTCAAGTTTCAGGAGGAGTTGATCTGCCCAAGCTGGGGAAAGGAATGTCCAGCAGCTTCCGATCAACGATGGAGTGTATCAAGGCCTTCACAAATCAGCATTGGCCTCCATAGGCAGCACCCAAGTAAACTGAAGATTGATAAACCGAGCTTTGTGTGCAAACCACCCACCCGGGATCAAAGCCTGGGTAGTGGTACCCCTTTCACTGAGTGACAATCGGGTAGTCGGATGCAGGTGGCTCGTATGGCGTCCACCACAGGGTTGACGTCCCTTTTAATGAAGAATTAAGGACTTGTACTTTATGAATAAGAACCCCCATAGCACATATTTCTTCATCATATGTTTGTGGCATGAGCAAGTTTAAATTTTTATGGTTATAAGGGGAAACAATTCCAGCTGAAGAACATGCTAGCCTGTAATCTAGCTAGTGATGAATCGATGTGTAACTATAACAATGATGTTCATCCATGCACTTCGCAGAATCTTGTATTGTGAAATGAAACTCCATTCAAATTATATTTTGATCAGTGCCTCGGCGCTTAACTTAATTTCATGATCTTTCGCCTGTTGTGTCGCTCGTTGTATTTTCATCACGTAAACTGTATCACTATTTTTTGTATTCTCATCATGTATCTGTTGTATTTTCATCACGTAAGTCTTATCGCTCGTTGTATTTGCAGATCCTTTTGAATAGAGCGTTGATGGTAGAATAAATGCCTTGAGGCAGAAAATATCGAAGATTGTATCTGTGTACCGTTTGATCTTACAGCTTGGGTTTTCTTCTTGAGTTTGGAGGCTTGGACAATGAGGCAAGTTTTGCTCGGAAGTGGATCCTCTAATATCAAGAAGAAAAGTCACCTACGCTACAGTGCAAACTAGTGTAAAACAGAAAAGGAAAGTCACGGGTACTATAGCAAACACTGTATTTATCTACTGTAACAGGTATTGTACACAGTTACTGTTCTAGATTAAGGTACAAAATCCCTTACTAGGTTAAGGAAGCCGTATTTCGCAATAGCAGCTCCGAGAAGCTGGGCTTAGGGTGCGCCTCCTGCGGTCGTTTCAGTGACTCAATTGGCTGGCTTCCCTTAGCTCAGACTGGTGTCGCCACCTCTCCTGTTGATATAAATAAATTTAAAATTAATTTTATTACATCATAATTTTGTTTGTATGTAAATTTAGCAAATGTATAAAGTAGATTTGTAAGTATGAAGGTCCTAGCATGGACAAGAAGGATGGACATTGGAGTATGAGCAAGCGTGGAGATGAAGGCTCACGTGAAGGGAAAAAGAACGGAGTTTCCGGTGGAGTTTTCAGCATTTTGTAGCCATCATGATGACATATAAGGACATGGACGAGATATACCATATGACCTTTCATAAATTTTGTCATAGCTTAGTATAAGTGTTGCGCCACCTTATTTTTGGGCCAGGTCCATATAATTTTAAAATACGTTTTCATAGGCTGTTTTTAGAGTCTGTATTATAGGGAAAACGACTCAGCAGGTGTTTTAGTGCCACCTTGCTAAGGGTGGATGAAATCTCCTCCCTTTTCCCTATAAATACAGCTTAAGCCTTAAGGCGTTATTTAGACTTGAGTTTTGTTTAGATTAAAGTGCGCCGTAGTTGCAACTCCCGTACTCGTTTGTGTCCAACAACTAGGCCAAGACTTTCCAGAACCCCACTTTCATCAATAAATCTCACCTCTTAAGTTTGAAATATCAAGATTGCAATCTCAATTTCTTGCTTGTTCTTTGTTTGCCTGCAGGAAATAGACCCCGTGGTCGGGTTGATCGTGCTCCGGTGTGGTCAATAATCTTTTGAAGTTGGTTTAATGATTGTTAAGGCGCAACTTCTTCACACGTTCATAGTCAGATCGTCAAAGTCTACTGTACCGAAAATAATAATTTATCATCTCATCGAAAGACAGGACATCTTTGCATCTATCAAGTCATATCATATTGCCAGGTTGGTCAGTGAGATTTTACCAGTTTTTCATAGTAGACATCATGCCTAGCGTCCATAAAAAAGCCACAAAAAATAGGGTTAGATCATCACGTCCCATACCAGTCCGAGCATTGGCAATTTTCTTTTCACTGTTTATTTTGTTCAATTTGCGGTTGTAACATCGTGTTGAGTTTTTGGTCTTAGCATCTAGTTACCATAGAGTTTCGAGTTCTAGTCATAGGGTTGTCACGCCGCCGCCGCATAATTTGTTACGTCCACTACCATATACCTTCACCACATATCCACCGCCGTTCCATAAAACCACCACATATCTGCCGCCATCACGCCAATCCGAGTCCATCTCCAACACATATTCTTGTCATCACGCCAATCCGAGTCCACCTCCAACACATCTACACCACCAGTCTGAGTTCCATCAGTTACATATCCACCATCAGTCCGAGTTTCAACAGGTTCATCTCCGCCACCAACCCTAGTCCGAGTCTAGTTTTCACTTCTCTATTATTAATTTCCAGATCACGCCATAGTACGTGTTGTGATCAAGTCGGACCCCCCAACTTTTGTGGCACCCATAGAAGGAAAATAATTCTAAACTCAAAAGAACTAACTATGGAAAATTCTGGCTAGACCATTTGAAAACTTTTTTGGAAAAATTGTTGTTAAGCAAAAAAAGAGAGCAAAAAATAGATTTAGAGTGTGCTTGTCCCTTGTTTGTGTGCCGCGCTGTGATTTTGTTAGTATTCTAGGCTCGCCTCTCTAGCAAGGTCTAGCCTATGCGTCGTTGAGCGTTTATTCAACTTTGCATCTCCGAATAGATTATTGCTGACATTTTTGCTATCATACATTAAGCCTTCCCAGCTCCACACATCATCTACATCATTCGTTTGACATCACCTGGCAATTTCTCTATCCAAACTTTGAGAGTTTTGACTACGACGGTTGTCGACCACCACCTGCTGCTTGGTAAGAACAGGTAAGAATTTGTGATTATCTTGAAGAATTTATGACTTTCCACCACACCACATGCTATTAGTAGTTAGTAGGACCATATTCTTGTGTGTTTCTATCTCTGCTAATTATAACAGGATCATAAGCCGATGAGCTGGATTGGGAGAAAATGACGAACAAGGAGCTACATGATAAATGTGCACAAATGATGGGTGAACAGGTGCAAGACATTATGAAAAGATTTGGAGAGGCCATGGAAAGGATAGATGGCTTTGAGAAGATGTTAGAAACCAAGCTGGAAAACAAGTTTAATGAACTTCTCGCGCGTCCACCACCTACTGCACCTAACAACAACAACAACAACAACAACAACAACAACAACAACCCCTTCAACACCGCCTCCCAAATCACATAGTGTCGGTGCTAAAACTGACAGATCTCGAGTAGGGGGTCCCGAGTTGGTGATATTGGCACGATGGTTAATAGGAAATAAAAGGGACACAATTTTACCCAGGTTCGGGCCCTCTCGAAGAGGCAATACCCTATGTCCTGCTTGCATTATATTGATTGTGGATGAGGTAAAAAGTACAGGATGATCTACCTCGAGATCATATGTGTGAGTTCTAACCTCTAAACACGTTGCCTCTATGGACTAAACCGCTCGTCTTATATAGGCACTGGGGGTATCTGATGTCTATTACGCAACTTTTATTCTTGTAGACGTTATTGGGCCTCCAAGTGCAGAGTTTTGTCTTGTAAACATTGTTGGGTCTCCATGTGCAGAGTTTTGTAGGACAACAGTAAATTTCTCTCAAGTGGATGATCTAAGGTTTATCAATCTATGGGAGGCGTAGGATGAAGATGGCCTCTCTCAAACAAGCCTGCAATCAAATACAAGAAATCTGTTGTGTCCACAACACACCCAATACAATGGTAAGTTCTATAGGTGCACTAGTTTGGCGAAGAGATGGTGATACAACTGTAGTATGGATAGTAGATATAGGATTTTGTAATATGAAAATATAAAAACAGCAGGTAGCAAGTGATAAAATGGAGCACAAATGGTATTGCAATGCTTGGAAACAAGGCATAGGGTTCATACTTTCACTAGTGCAATTTCTCAACAGTGCTAACATAATTGAATCATATAATAATCCCTCAACGTGCGACAAAGAATCACTCCAAAATTTCTAGCGAAGAACGTAGGACGAAAACGTGTATCAACCCCTATGCATAGATTACCCCAATGTCACAGGAATCCGCAAGTTGAACAGCAAAACATACATCAAGCAACTCAATAGAATAGCCCATTGTCATTGCGGGTATCCACATGCAAGACATACATCAAGTGAACTCAAATTCAATATTCAATCCAATATAATGAAACCTCAAAGAGAAAGACACAATTCATCACAACAAGATAGAGAGGGAAAAACACCATATGATCCGACTATATTAACAAAGCTCACGGTACATCAAGATCGTGTCAAATCAAGAACATGAGAGAGAGAGAGAGATCAAACACATAGCTACTAGTACATACCCTCAGCCCCGAGGGTGAACTACTCCCTCCTCATCATGGAGACCGCTGGGATGATGAAGATGGCATTCGGTGATGATTTTCCCCTCCGGTAGTGATGATGACATCAATACCATTGTTACACCCACAACCCCTGCTGCTATACATACTGGACCAATTACTAGAGCTCGCGCCCGCCAATTAAATTATCAGGTACTTTCGTTTCTTGGTAATGATTCTAATGTTAATGAGAATATGATGCTACCTAAATTGGATACATTTGTCTTGCTTACAAATGAAGGGCCTAGCTGGGACAAGAGGGATGAACATTGGAGCAAGATCAAGCATGGAGATGATGGCATGCGCAATGGGAACAAGAACGGGGTTACAAGTGATGATTTCAGGACTTTGAAGACACCATAATGAGTGCATGAAGCCTTGGACGAAATATACAAGATGCCACTTCAGAAATTTCGTCTAGAGACTATTATAGGTGTTGCGCCACCTTATTTTTGGGCCAGCCCCATGTAATTTCGAAATAGTTAAGTATAGGTTGTTTTTAGTGTCCGTATGTGTGGGGAAACAAGAGTTATGGCTGGTTTCGAACCCCTCTTCCAAGGGCTAAGAAATTCCCCCTCTTCCTCCATATATACAGCCCTTAGGGCGTCGTTTAGACTTTGGATTTTGTTTAGATTAAAAGTTCGCCATAGCTGCAACTTCGCGTACTTCGTTTGTGTTCAACGACCAGACCAAGACGTCACAGAACCCCACCTTCATTAATAATGCTTTCCTCTTATATTCGTAATATCCAGATTGCAATCTCAGTTTCTTGCTTGTTCTTCGTTTGCTCACAGGAAATAAACCCTCATGGTCAGGTTGATCGTGCTTCAGCGTGGTCAATAACCCCTCAGAAGTTGGTTTAGCAATTGCTAAGGCGCGACGTCTTTGCACGTTCGTAGTCGAATCGTCGAAGTCGACTCCCTCAGAAAACGATAGCTATCTCATCGAAACATCGGGACATCTTCACCTCTATCAAGTGGTATCAGATTTCCAGGTTGCTCGGTGAGATTTTACAGTTTTTCATAGTTTAGATCGAGTCTGTTCTTCATACCTATAGTCCATGAAAAATCCAAAAAAATTTAGGGTTAGTTCATCATATCCGAACCAATCCGAGCCTTTGCATAATCATTTTAGGGTTTTGCATTGTTGAATTTGCGGTTGCATCGTCGTGTCTAGTTGCTGGTCTTAGCATCTAGTCTTTTAGAGTTTCGAGTTCTATTCACGGGTATTCACGCCGCCGCCGCACCATCATCATCCGCTGCCATATACCACCACCACACCAGATACATTGCCCCCGCCATCTACCATCACTGCTTATCCGCCACCGCTCCAAGTCCATCTACCAACACCGATCCGAGTCCATATACCACCATCGACCCACGCCCATATACCACCACCGATCCGAGTCCATATACCACCACCGATTCGTATCCATATACCACCACTACACCGAGTCCATCTCATATTAGGTTTACTTTCGAGATCCATATGTTTCCAGATTTTTGTTTCCTTGTCTGAATAGGTTTCGGATTCCATCAATATTTTTTCATTCCGTAGAAGAGGTTGGTTTCCAAAAAAAAGGAGTCCGGAAACCACCCTCCGTTTAGGCCCAAAATTTTCCGAAAACGCACTTGTCAAAAAAATTTCTGGCTATCCTATTTTTAGGTGTTTCTGAGCGTGTTGAGACAGGTGGCATTATAGAATGTTTTTTTGAGTCGTTTCCAGTTTTTGGTCCGGGCAGTCGAAAAAAAATTTGGTTGCAAAAATTTCATGTCTATCCTGTCATCTTGACTTACGGAGAGTTTTGAGACACTCGCCATTATAGTCATTTTCGGCAAAAAAAAAGAGGAGCGCAAAAAAAAGGAAAAAAAGAGAGCGCAAAAAAGAGCGATTTTTTTCAAAGTGTGCTTTTCCCTTGTTTTCGTGCAGCGCCGTGATTTTGTTAGTGTTCTAGGCTCGCGTCTCTAGCATAGTCTAGCCTAGGACCAGCACAATACCGTCGTTGAGCGTTTATTCAACTTTGCATCTCTGAATTGATTATTGTTGGCCCTTTTTGCTACCATATATTAAGCCTTCCCAGCTTCACATACATCTACATCGTACGTTTGACACCAGCTAGCAATCGCTCTGTCCAAGCTTTGAGAGTTTTGACTACAACGGTTGCCGATCACCACCTGCTGCTGGGTAAGAACTGGTAAGAATTTGAAATTCGCTTGACGGATTTGTGACACACCACCACCACCACCACCACTTCCTAGTAGTCTGTAGGATCATATTCTTGTGTGTTTCTATTGTTGCTAACCATGGCAAGATCACAAGCCGATGAGACTGATTGGGAGAATATGATGAACAAACAACCACATAATAAATTTCAGCAAATGATGAGTGGACAGGTGCAAAATGTGCTAAACAGATTTGAAGAGGCCATGGAGAAGATAGATGACATTGAGAAGAAGTTCGAAACAAAGCTCGATAACAAGTTTAATGAATTGCTCACGCGTCTTCCACAACCACCGCTGGCTGCACCTGTCGCACCTCTACAACAACAACAACAACAACAAAAACAACAACAACAACACCACCACCAACAACAACAACAACAACAACAACAACAACAACAACTCGCCTTCCAAATCAAGTGGGACGAGCACTGCGCGTTCCCCTTGAGCCTGGTAAAAATTCTAGTGCCGCTGCTACTGCTGTTGATGCTTCTGTTGCTCCTGCTGCTACTGCAGAGGTGGAGGTCTATTACGAGGATGAGGTTGATCAAAATCAGAACTACGTGCAACCACAAACACCACCACCACCAGGTCATCCTCATGCCTATAATCGTAATGGTAGGGATGCACCACCACCTCAGGTACGAGATTATGACCATGTTCCTAAACTGAAATTGAATATTCCACCATTTGAGGGTCGATACATTCCTGATGTCTATCTTACTTGGGAGTTAGAAACTGAACAACGTTTCACATGCTTACAATATCCTGAGGATAGACGTGTTGCTGCTGCTGTTTGTGAATTCACTAGCTTTGCTTCTGTTTGGTGGTCTGAACATTGTAGATTATATCCTATTCCAGCTAGTTGGGCTGCTTTGAAAACCGCTATGCGTACTCGTTGGGTTCCACCATATTATCAACGTGAATTGCTTCAAAAATTGCAGCGTTTAAGACAAAGGAAAAATTCTGTAGAGGAATATTATCAGGAATTACAAACTGGTATGATTAGATGTTGTATTGTTGAGGATAACAAAGCTATGCTTGCACGTTTTATGGGTGGATTAATTAAAGAGATTCAGACCATTTTAGAGTATAAGGAATATAATAATATCACTCGTTTATTCCATCTTGCTTGCAAAGCTGAACATGAAGTGCAGGATCGACAGACATTGGCACGAACTAACTTTTCTGCAGGTCGACCTTCATCATACACCGCGTGCATCTTCTACTTCCACACGTTCTGCTACACCGGCACCTCCAGCCGTGATACAAGAAAGCAGGCACTACCACCACAATCTGCCAAGAGCACACCTACCGGGCCTGCATAGAGCTCTTCTTCATCCATGGCATCAATAGGGCACACGCAAGATATTATTTGTCGAGGATGTAAGGATAGAGGTCATTATGCGAGAGAATGCCAATCTCCGCGTGTCATGATTGTTACTGAGGATGGTGGGTATGAGTCCGCTAGTGACTATGATGAGGAGACATTGGCTCTTATTACAAGTGAAGAACACGGTGGAGATGATTCTGATCATGAGACACAATACATGGCTGCTGAAGATGCTGACAGGTATGAAAGTTTAGTTGCTCAACGTGTTTTGAGTGTGCAGGTCACACAAGCTGAGCAAAATCAGAGGCATAATTTATTCCATACAAAGGGAGTTGTGAAGGAACTTTCTATTCGCGTCATCATAGATGGAGGAAGTTGCAACAACTTGGTTAGCATAGAGATAGTGGAGAAGCTATCTCTCACCATAAGACCATATCCACATCCTTATTACATCCAATGGTTCAACAACAACGACAAGGTTAAGGTAACACGTATTGTTCGTGTGCATTTTAGTATCGCTACATATGCTGATTATGTTGATTGTGATGTGGTACCCATGCAAGCATGTTCCTTATTACTTGGTAGACCATGGCAATTTGATAAAAATTCCATACACCATGGTAGAAACAATCAGTATACTCTTGTTCATAAGGATAAACATATTACTTTGCTTCCTATGACTCCTGATTCCATTTTGAAAGATGATATTAATAGAGCTAATAAAGCAAAACAGGAGAAAAATAAGAGTAAAAATCAGATTGTGGCAAAAGAATTTGAGCAACAAATGAAGCCTAATAATAAACCATCTAGTGTTGCTTCTGAAATTAAATTGAACAATGCATGCTTACTTGCCACCAAATCTGATATTGATGAGCTAGATTTCAGCAAATCTGTTTTCTATGCTTGTGTGTGCAAAGAGGCATTATTTTCATTCGAGGACGTGCCTTCCTCTTTGCCTCCTGCTGTCACTAATATTTTGCAGGAGTTCGCTGACGTCTTTCCACAAGACGTGCCACCGGGATTACCACCTATTCGCGGGATTGAGCATCAGATTGACGTAATTCCCGGTGCTTCGCTGCCATACCGTACCAATCCAGAGGAGAAGAAGGAGATTATGCGTCAAGTACAGGAGCTGCTCGACAAAGGTTATATACGTGAATCTCTTAGTCCTTGTGTTGTTTCTATTATACTAGTGCCAAAAAAGGATGATACATCGCGTATGTGTGTTGATTGTAGAGGCATTAATAACTATTCGTTATCGTCATCCTATTCCTAGGCTAGATGTTATGCCTGATGAATTGAGCGGCCCTACAATATTCTCCAAAGTTGATTTGCGTAGTGGATACCATCAAATTCGTATGAAATTGGGAGATGGATGGAAAACAACATTTAAAACTAAGTTTGGTTTATATGAGTGGTTAGTCATGCCTTTTGGGTTAACTAATGCACCTATTACTTTCATGAGATTAATGAACGAAGTTTTACGTGCTTTCATTAGACGATTTGTGGTAGTCTATTTTGATGATATACTGATTTATAGCAAATCTTTGGAAGAACATTTGGAACATTTACGTGATATTTTTATTGCTCTACGTGATGCACGTTTGTTTGGTAACCTTGGGAAGTGTACCTTTTGCACTGACCGAGTATCTTTTCTTGGCTATGTTGTTACTCCACAGGCAATTGAAGTTGATAAAGCCAAGATTGAAGCTATTGAGAGTTGGCCGCAGCCCAAAACGGTCACACAAGTGAAGAGTTTTCTTGGACTCGCTGGTTTCTATAGGCGTTTTGTGAGAGATTTTAGCACCATTGTTGCACCTCTCAATGAGCTTACAAAGAAGGATGTGCCTTTTGTTTGGGGTACCGCACAGGAAGTCTTCACGATATTGAAAGATAAGTTGACACATGCTCCTTTACTCCAGCTTCCTGATTTTAATAAGACTTTTGAGCTTGAATGTGATGCTAGTGGAATTGGATTAGGAGGTGTGTTATTACAAGATGGCAAACCTGTCACATACTTTTCTGAAAATTGAGTGGGCCTAGTCTGAACTATTCTACTTATGATAAAGAATTATATGCTCTTGTTCGGACCTTAGAAACATGGCAACATTATTTATGGCCCAAAGAATTTGTTATACATTCTGATCATGAATCTTTGAAACACATTAAAAGTCAAGCAAAACTGAACCGTAGACATGCTAAATGGGTTGAATTCATTGAGGCTTTTCCTTTATGTCATTAAACACAAGAAGGGTAAATAAAATGTTATTGCTGATGCATTGTCTCGTCATTATACTATGCTTTCACAACTTGACTTTAAAATATTTGGTTTGGAGACCATCAAAGATCAATATGTGCATGATGCTGAATTTAAAGATGTATTGCAGAATTGCAAAGAAGGGAGAACATGGAACAAGTTCGTCGTTAACGATGGCTTTGTGTTTCGTGCTAACAAGCTATGCATTCTAGCTAGCTCCGTTCGTCTCTTGTTGTTGCAGGAGGCGCATGGAGGAGGATTAATGGGACACTTTGGCATGAAGAAGACGGAGGATATACTTGCTACATGTTTCTTTTGGCCAAAGATGAGACGGGATGTTGAGCGTTTTGTTGCTCGCTGCACTACATATCAAAAGCTAAGTCACGACTCAATCCTCATGGTTTATATATGCCTTTGCCTGTACCTAGTGTTTCTTGGGAGGATATATCTATGAATTTTGTTTTAGGATTACCTCGAACAAACAAGGGGAGGGATAACATATTTGTTGTCGTGGATAGATTCTCAAAAATGGCACACTTTATACCATGTCATAAAAGCGATGATGCTGTTAATGTTGCTGATTTGTTCTTTCGTGAAATTATTTGCTTGCATGGTGTGCCAAATACTATTGTTTCAGATGGTGATACTAAATTTCTTAGCCACTTTTGGAGATGTTTATGGCTAAGTTGGGGACTAAGCTGCTTTTTAGTACTACTTGTCACCCCCAAACTGATGGACAAACTGAAGTAGTCAATAGAACATTGTCTACTATGCTTAGGGCTGTTTTGAAGAATAATAAGAAAATGTGGGAAGAATGCTTGCCTCATATTGAATTTGCTTATAATCGTTCATTGCATTCTACTACTAAGATGTGCCCTTTTGAGATTGTGTATGGTTTCCTTCCTCGTGCACCCACTGATTTGTTGCCTCTTCCATCTTCGGAGAAGGTTAATTTTGATGCTAAACAATGTGTTGAATTGATCTTAAAAAATGCATGAGATAACTAAGGAGAATATTGAGCGTATGAATGCTAAATATAATCTTGCTGGAGATAAGGGTATAAAACATGTTGTGTTTGCACCTGGAGATCTTGTTTGGTTACATTTGCGTAAGGATAGATTTCCGGATTTGCACAAATCAAAGCTAATGCCACGTGTTGATGGTCCTTTTAAGGTGTTATATAAAATAAATGATAATGCATATGAACTTGATCTGCCTGCAGATTTTGGGGTTAGTCCCACTTTTAACATTGCAGATTTGAAGTCTTATTTGGGTGAGGAAGATGAGCTTCCGTCGAGGACGACTTCATTTCAAGAAGGGGAGGATTAAGAGGACATCAATACCATTGTTACACCCACAACCCGTGGTGCTATACATACTGGACCAATTACTAGAGCTCGCGCCCGCCAATTAAATTATCAAGTACTTTCGTTTCTTGGTAATGATTCTAATGTTCATGAGAATATGATGCTGTCTAAATTGGATACAGTTGTCTTGCTTACAAATGAAGGGCCTAGCTGGGACAAGAGGGATGAACATTGGAGCAAGATCAAGCATGGAGATGATGGCATGCGCAATGGGAACAAGAACGGAGTTACAAGTGATGATTTCAGGACTTTGAAGCCACCATAATGAGTGCATGAAGCCTTGAAAGAAATATACAAGATGACACTTCATAAATTTCGTGCAGAGGCTATTATAGGTGCTGCGTCACCTTATTTTTGGGCCAGGCCCATGTAATTTTGAAATACTTAAGTACAGGCTGTTTTTAGAGTCCGTATGCGTGGGGAAACAAGAGTTAGGGCTGGTTTCGGACCCCTCTTCCAAGGGTCACGAAATTCCCCCTCTTCCTCCATATATACAGCCCTTAGGGCGTCGTTTAGACTTTGGTTTTGTTTAGATTAAAAGTTCGCCATAGCTGCAACTTCGCGTACTTCATTTGTGTTCAACGACCAGACCAAGACGTCACAGAATCTCACCTTCGTTAAGAAAGCTTTCCTCTTATATTCGCAATATCCAGATTGCAATCTCAGTTTCTTGCTTGTTCTTCGTTTGCTCGCAGGAAATAGACCCTCGTGGTCAGGTTGATCGTGCTACGGCATGGTCAATAACCCCTTGGAAGTTGGTTTAGCGATTGCTAAGGCGTGACGTCTTCGCACGTTCGTAATCGGATCGTCCAAGTCGACTCCCTCAGAAAATGATAGCTATCTCCTCGAAACATCGGGACACCTTCGCCTCTATCAGGCAAGGTGCCTGAAAAGGCCTCCATATGAGATCTCTGCGGAAAAGAGGCTTGCGGCGGCGGCGTGGAAGTTCTAGGTTTCTTTCTGGATTTTTTATATTTATATGAATTTTTGGCGTCAGTTTCACGTCACGAGGGCCCACGAGGGACCGACGAGCTCAGCCCCCGCGCCCTGGGGGAGGCTTGCCCCATGAGCTTGTCGCTCCCCTGAACTTCGTCTGGTCCACCTCCTAGGTTTCGGGGGTCTCTTCTTGCCCATAAAGAATCACCATAAATTTTCAGCCCAATCCAAGAATTTTTATTTCTGCACGAAAAATAATAGCATGATAGTTCTTTTGAAAACAACGTCAGTTCGGGTTAGTTTCATTCAAACCATATAAAAGTGCATCAAAACCATATAAAATTGTTGTAAACATGGCATAAATACTTCAGAAATTATAGATAGATTGGAGACGTATCAGCATCCCCAAGCTTAATTCCTACTCGTTCTTGAGTAGGTAAATGATAAAAGAAATAATTTATAAAGTGTGAATGCTAGCATATTACATAAGTTTGATCAATGAAAATTTCAATCACTTTTTCTAGTATCATAAACATCAACTCTTTCTTATAAAACTCATCATGATCAAGTAGCAATCAGTTCACATGTTATGGTTTAAACAATGCATTCTCTTGAAACTTAACTGTAGCGACCAGACCTCAAACAGTCTGTGCTCTGTGCTTTAGTGTCATCCTTGGATCAGTAATGCTGACACGCACAGTACAAATGGAGGATTTATAACAGAGCAGCAACCACACACTTATTACATCGAGTATCTCAAAAGAGAAATAAGTATGATAAATATGGCTTAAGGCCATCTAATACGATAACAGCGAAAGACTTGGAAGATAAGTGAGACCATCAACTCCAACGACATCACTGAGTATAAGACCACGACGTAAGGCACCTTACTCGTCGTCTGAAAAGTCTACAACATAAAACGTTGCAGCCCGAAAACGGGTCAGCACATGGAATATGCTGGCAATGTAACACATGGAGAGTAATGAACATAATAATGCTATACTACATGCATATATGGCTGGTAGAAGGCTCTATGGTTACAGTTTTGCGAAAAGCCAATTTTTCCCTACTGCAAAGGAATAAATTTTATTTTACTATCATGGTGGTTGTTAAACATTGAGATGGTTGACAGCATCTCAATCCCAATTAAGTATCATCATTAACCCAACAATATTAATTAAAGTAACATGGTGATGAGATTCACATGATAATCCAAGTACTAGATACTCAAGTTGTCCATAACCGGGGACACGGCTAACCATGATTAGTTTGTACACTCTGCAGAGGTTTGTGCACTTTTCCCCACAAGACTCGATCGCCTCCGCTTGATTCTCGCACTACATGATGTTTGAGAAACGGATGACCGAGACACAGTCTTTCAGAAACAATAACTCTTTACTCCGGGTGGACAGTTACACCTACTTTCCCCTACATCTGCTAGCCCACCTCTTCAAGAGATCATGTAACCTACTCAACTATGCTAGAGCCCATAATAGCTTGTGGCTGCACACGAAAGTTTCTAGCATGAATAATCTTATGATCCCTTTGAGCCTGGGTGGCGGTCCTTAGAAAAACAGGCAACACTGGGTTCTCCAGGTGCCTCAATCCACCCATATGTGAGTTTTAGTTGCCACCTTAAGTAAACCATTAATTAACAATCTCACATCTGTCGTGAATATCTCTCAAACCCAATCCATGTCTACTAGCATAGCATAGCGATATAAGCAAACGTAGAAGTAACTCCCAAGGGTTTGATAATAAACAGGTAATAGGTACTACCTCAACTACATCCCAATACCCACAATTTAATTAGATCCTAACCATGCAATGTTTGAGGGTTGTTCTAATGCAATAAAACTGGGTAGTAAAAGAGGTATGATCAACGTGTTACTTGCCTTGCTGATGATCCGTGAAACTTAGCGATTCGAAGTAGCAAGCGGCGCACTCCGGGTACTCTATCGCAAACAACAAGCATACAATAAGCACTCATCAAATGCACAGGTAAAACTCAAATAACGATCTAACCAGAAAGTTCAACTTAAGAACTCCGGTTTGCAAAAAGAATCAAATCAAACGAAGCAACGAAAGTCAAATGGCGAAAGAAACTAGCTTCGTTTACTAATCGGGATCTAGGTCAAATTTTACAGTAGCAAAAACTTGTTTGAGTGGGTTAAACAGAAAGAGAATTTCGAGACGAAACTCTAGGCGCTTGAATCGCCTGATTCCGATAAACGAGCGAAAAGATAAACGAAAACGAAAATCTGATCAGAAATCGCGATCTGGAATAATCGCGGAAAATCCGACTAAAAGAAAACTGACGAACAGTTAAACGAACGGACGTTCGTTAACAGCGTCTAGCCGACGAACACGTTCGTTAAAACGAACGGGTCGGTGAACGTTCACTAATTAAATAAACCGAAAAAAATAAACCGATCTAAAAAAACTAGGGTTTTGAAAAAAAATAAACCGAGGTGGTTTTTTTTTAAAAAAATCGGACGGCGAACGGCGGCTCCGACGAGGCTCGAGACGGGGCTCCGGCGGGTCGGGCGAGGGCGGCGGGGCTGCGGGCGTCGAAGGGTGACGAGGGCGGCGACGTACGGCGTCGGGGCGGGGAGCTCCTCGGGCTGCGGCGTCGGCTCCGGCGGCGGCGTCTCCTCGGGCGGCGGCGACTTCGGGTCAGGGCGGGGACGGGGTGAGGAGAGGGCGGCGGGGCTGGGGTATAAAAGGAGGAGGGTGCCGTGGGGGAGGGGGCAAGGCGGCGGGCGGCGGCCGTGCTCGAGCTGGACTCGGACGGCGGCGGCGCTGTCGTGCCCGAGAGGGAGACGGGGCGCGGGGCAGCTGGGCCGTCGGCTGGGCTTCGGCCCAGTCGGCGCGCTCGGCGTTTTTTTTAAATAATATCGCCGAATCTAAAAAAATCATAGAAAAATAAAAAAAATCCAAAAATGCTAAAACAAATTTTCACCGTCTAATTAAAATAATTAGAACAAGATGAGCATTTTTCTTGGCCCAAAATGCAGTTTTGAAAACGTGCAATTTTTCTAATGCAATTAAAATTGCAAATAAAACCCAAAAAAACCAATATTTGATTTTAATATCTTTCCTCCAATATTTCAATTATTTTGGAGAAGTCATATTTTCTCCTCTCATTTATTTTAATATGAAATATATTTTTTTGGAGAGAAAAATAATTAAAACAAAAAATCCTCGTTTTATTATTTGATAAAAATCAGATATGAAAACCGGGAAAAATCCCCAACTCTCTCCGAGGGTCCTTGAGTTGCTTAGGATTTTCGAGGATTTGCCAAAATGCAATAAAATATGCTATGCAATGATGATCTAATGTATAACATTCCAAATTGAAAATTTGGGATGTTACAAACCTACCCCCTTAAGATGAATCTCGCCCTCGAGATTCGGGTTGGCTAGAAAATAGGTGAGAGTGGTTCTTCCGTAGATCTTCCTCTCGCTCCGAGGTGGCTTCATCTTCAGTGTGATGACTCCACTGAACTTTGCAGAACTTGATAACCTTGCTACGGGTGACTCGGCTGGCATACTCAAGAATCTTAACTGGTTTCTCCTCATAGGTCAAATCACTTTCCAACTGAATCGCTTCCAGGGGCACTGTATCTCTCAGTGGTTTCTCAGCCATCTCTGCGTGGCACTTCTTTAACTGGGAAACGTGAAATACATCATGAACTCCCGACAATCCTTCAGGCAATTCCAGCTTGTAAGCAACTTCTCCCATACGCTCCAAAACTCTGTATGGTCCGATAAAACGGGGCGCTAACTTTCCTTTAACTCCAAAGCGCTTCACTCCTCGAAGTGGTGATACTCGAAGATAAACTCTGTCTCCGACTTCGTGAACTGTCTCCTTACGTTTAGAATCCGCATAACTCTTCTGCCTGGAATGGGCTACCTTGAGCCTATCGCGAATCAACTTCACTTTCTGTTCTGATTCCTTAATCAAATCTGGTCCAAACAACTGGCAGTCTCCAACTTCGTCCCATAACAATGGTGTTCTACACCTCCTTCCGTACAAGGCTTCGAAAGGGGCCATCTTCAAACTGGTTTGATAGCTGTTGTTGTAAGAAAATTCTGCATATGGCAAATTGTCGTCCCAACTAGATCCATAATCTAGCGCACAAGCTCTCAGCATATCTTCCAAAATCTGATTGACTCTCTCGGTCTGTCCATCTGTCTGTGGGTGAAAAGTTGTACTGAATTCTAGCATGGTTCCCAAAGTTTCATGTAACTGATTCCAAAACTTTGAGGTAAATTGGGTTCCTCTATCTGATACAATGGTCCTCGGAACTCCATGCAAACATACGATTCTGGTCATGTATATCTTTGCCAACTTAGCACTGGTGTAAGTGGTCTTCACTGGGATGAAATGAGCTACTTTCGTCAAACGATCGACTACAACCCATATTGAGTCATAGCCTGAACGAGTCCTGGGCAATCCTGTGATAAAATCCATGCCTAGTTTATCCCACTTCCATTCGGGTATCGGCAATGGCTGTAGCAATCCTGCTGGCTTCTGATGCTCTGCCTTCACTCTCTGACATACATCACAAACTGCTACATACTCCGCAATATCCTTCTTCATTCCGGTCCACCAGAAAGTATCCTTCAAATCCAAATACATCTTGGTATTTCCTGGGTGAATAGAATACGGTGAATCATGGGCCTCTTGCAAGATCAACTTCCTGATATCCGGATCATTGGGCACATAAACGCGGTCCTCAAACCATAAGGTATCGTGCTCATCCTCACGAAATCCCTTGGCTTTACCTTTGCTCATCCTTTCCTTTATCTCGTCAATCTTCTTGTCTGTCTTCTGAGCTTCTCTGATCTTTTCCATCAAGGTAGACTGAATCTCCAACGTTGCTAAATAGCCTCTTGGAACTATCTCCAAACATAGCTCGCGAAGATCCTCGGCTAATAATTTCGGTAATTCTCCGGTCATGAGGGTGTTAACATGGCTCTTGCGGCTCAACGCATCAGCTACTACGTTGGCCTTCCCTGGGTGATAATGCAATCTCATATCATAATCCTTAATGAGCTCCAACCATCTCCTTTGCCTGAGATTAAACTCCTTCTGTGTGAAAATGTACTTCAAACTCTTGTGATCCGTGTACACCTCACAATGGTTTCCGATGAGAAAATGTCTCCATGTCTTCAATGCATGCACTACGGCTGCTAACTCCAAATCATGCGTGGCATAATTCTTCTCATGGGGTTTAAGTTGTCGTGAAGCGTATGAAACAACTCTTCCCTCCTGCATTAGCACTGCTCCAAGTCCTCGACGTGAAGCGTCGCAATATACTTCATAATCCTTGCGCTGATCTGGCAGAATCAACACTGGTGATGTAACCAAACGTTTCTTCAACTCTTGGAAACTAGCTTCACATTCCTCAGTCCAATTGAATTTGATGTCCTTCTTTAACAGCTCTGTCATGGGCTTAGCAATTCTCAAGAAATTCTCAATGAACCTCCGGTAGTATCCTACAAGTCCAAGAAAACTCCGGATTTCTCCAACTGACGTGGGTGATTCCCAGTTTGTTACTGTGTCAACTTTGGCGGGGTCTACGGCTATTCCTTCTCCGGATATAACATGTCCGAGGAATCCAACTTCCTTCAGCCAAAACTCACATTTGCTGAACTTGGCGTATAACTGGTGTTCTCTGAGCTTCTCAAGTACCAAACGCAAATGCTCCTTATGCTCCTCTTCGTTCTTTGAGTAGACCAAAATGTCATCAATGAACACCACGACGAACTTATCCAAAAACTCCATAAACACTTTGTTCATCAGGTTCATGAAATAGGCAGGTGCGTTAGTCAGACCAAATGACATAACGGTATACTCATACAGCCCATACCTGGTGGTAAAAGCCGTCTTAGGTATATCCTGCTCTTGAATCTTCAACTGATGGTATCCTGATCGTAGATCAATCTTGGAAAATACCTTAGCTCCTTGTAATCGGTCAAACAGATCATTGATCATTGGCAGTGGGTACTTGTTCTTGATGGTCACTTCATTCAATCCACGATAATCAACAACCATCCTCAACGATCCATCTTTCTTCTCCACTAGAAGTACTGGTGATCCCCAAGGTGACTAACTTGGGCGAATATAGCCTTTATCCAGTAACTCCTTAATCTGCTTCTTAATCTCCTCCAAATCTTTTGCGGGCATCCTGTACGGTCTCTTAGATATTGGCCCTGTGCCTGGCAAAAGTTCAATCAAAAACTCAATGTCTCTATCTGGTGGCATGCCTGGCAACTCTTCTGGAAATACATCCGGGTAATCTTTCACCACTGGTACTTCCTACTGTACAACTCCTGATAAGGAATTCACCTAAGTCCTCTTCGGCATATGCCGGGATACATACTTAATCCTTCTTCCTTCTGGGGTGGTAAGCAAAATCGTCTTACTGGCGCAATCGATGTTTCCTCCATACATCGATAGCCAATCCATTCCCAAAATCACATCCAAACCTTGCGACTCCAAAACTATTAGGTCTGAAGGGAAAACATGCCTACCTATGGCCACTGGCATCTGAAAACATCCTTGACTTGCCATATACTCTGCTCCTGGCGAGGTTACTAACATAGGTGTTCTAAGAACTTTGGTGGGCAATTTATACTTATCTACAAATCCCCTTGATATGTATGAATGCGATGCACCAGTATCAAAAAGAACGATTGCAGTAAATGACTTAACCAAAAACTTACCTATTACTGCATCAGGCTGTGCTTCAACCTCCTCCACGTAAACGTGGTTCACTTGTCCTTTATTGAACGGGTTAGGCTTCTTCCCAGAGCTTCCATTGCCATTTCCATTCTGGGCTTCCGGGCATTCAGTTGCATAATGTCCAGTCTTCTGGCACTTGAAACAAGTAATGTGACTTAGATCCCTCTTGGCTGGGGTAGATGGGTTATTACGGTTCTGCCCGTTGCTTCTTCCATTCCCATTACCATTCTTGGATCCATTATGGTTGTGCGAACTACCTCCTCCATGGGTATGCTGAAACTGTCCTCCCGATTTCAGGGTAAAACGTGGCTTCTGTTGGAAATATGCCCTAGAGGCAATAATAAATGGTTATTATTATATTTCTTTGTTCATGATAATTGTCTATTGTTCATGCTATAATTGTATTGTCCGAAAATCGTAATACATGTGTGAATACATAGACCACAACGTGTCCCTAGTAAGCCTCTAGTTGACTAGCTCGTTGATCAACAGATAGTCATGGTTTCCTGACTATGAACAAGGGATGTCGTTGATAACGGGATCACATCATTAGGAGAATGATGTGATGGACAGGACCCAATCCTAAGCATAGCATAAAAGATCGTGTAGTTTCGTTTGCTAGAGCTTTTCCAATGTCAAGTATTTTTTCCTTAGACCATGAGATCGTGCAACTCCCGGATATCGTAGGAGTGCTTTGGGTGTGCCAAACGTCACAACGTAACTGGGTGACTATAAAGGTGCACTACGGGTATCTCCGAAAGTGTCTGTTGGGTTGGCACGGATCGAGACTGGGATTTGTCACTCCGTGTGACGGAGAGGTATCTCTGGGCCCACTCGGTAATGCATCATCATAATGAGCTCAATGTGACTAAGGCGTTAGTCACGGGATCATGCATTGCGGTACGAGTAAAGAGACTTGCCGGTAACGAGATTGAACAAGGTATTGGGATACCGACGATCGAATCTCGGGCAAGTAACATACCGATTGACAAAGGGAATTGTATACGGGATTGATTGAATCCTCGACATCGTGGTTCATCCGATGAGATCATCGTGGAACATGTGGGAGCCAACATGGGTATCCAGATCCCGCTGTTGGTTATTGACCGGAGAGGCGTCTCGGTCATGTCTGCATGTCTCCCGAACCCGTAGGGTCTACACACTTAAGGTTCGGTGACGCTAGGGTTGTAGAGATATGTGTATGCGGAAACCCGAAAGTTGTTCGGAGTCCCGGATGAGATCCCGGACGTCACGAGGAGTTCCGGAATGGTCCGGAGGTGAAGAATTATATATAGGAAGTCAAGTTTCGGCCACCGGGAAAGTTTCGGGGGTTACCGGTATTGTACCGGGACCACCGGAAGGGTCCCGGGGGTCCACCGGGTGGGGCCACCTATCCCGGAGGGCCCCGTGGGCTGAAGTGGGAAGGGAACCAGCCCCTAGTGGGCTGGGCGCCCCCCCATGGGCCTCCCCCCATGCGCCTAGGGTTGGAAACCCTAGGGTGGGGGGCTTCCCACTTGCCTTGGGGGGCAAGGCACCCCCTTGGCCGCCGCCCCCCACCCTAGATGGGGTTTGGCCGGCGCCCCCCCTCCCAGGGGGGCTATATAAAGGGGGGGAGGGAGGGCAGCAACATCTCAGCCTTGGGCGCCTCCCTCCTCCCCTGCTACACCTCTCTCTCTCGTAGAAGCTCGGCGAAGCCCTGCCGGCATCCCGCTACATCCACCACCACGCCGTCGTGCTGCTGGATCTCCATCAACCTCTCCTTCCCCCTTGCTGGATCAAGAAGGAGGAGACGTCGCTGCATCGTACGTGTGTTGAACGCGGAGGTGCCGTCCGTTCGGCACTCGGTCATCGGTGATTTGGATCACGGCGAGTACGACTCCGTCATCCACGTTCATTGGAACGCTTCCGCTCGCGATCTACAAGGGTATGTAGATGCACTCCTTTCCCCTCGTTGCTAGTATACTCCATAGATGCATCTTGGTGAGCGTAGGAAAATTTTAAAATTATGCTACGATTCCCAACAGTGGCATCATGAGCCAGGCCTATGCGTAGTTACTATGCACGAGTAGAACACAAAGCAGTTGTGGGCGTTGATGTTGCCAATTCTTCTTGCCGCTACTAGTCGTTTCTTGTTTCGGCGGCATTGTAGGATGAAGCGGCCCGGACCGACCTTACACGTACGCTTACGTGAGACAGGTTCCACCGACTGACATGCACTAGTTGCATAAGGTGGCTAGCGGGTGTCTGTCTCTCCTACTTTAGTCGGAACGGATTCGATGAAAAGGGTCCTTATGAAGGGTAAATAGAAATTGGCAAATCACGTTGTGGTCATACGTAGGTAAGAAACGTTCTTGCTAGAAACCTACAAACCACGTAAAAACTTGCAACAACAATTAGAGGACGTCTAACTTGTTTTTGCAGCAAGTGCTATGTGATGTGATATGGCCAGAAGATGTGATGAATGATATATGTGATGTATGAGATTGATCATATTCTTGTAATAGGAATCACGACTTGCATGTCGATGAGTATGACAACCGGCAGGAGCCATAGGAGTTGTCTTTATTATTTTGTATGACCTGCGTGTCATTGAATAACGCCATGTAAATTACTTTACTTTGTTGCTAAACGCGTTAGCCATAGAAGTAGAAGTAATCGTTGGCGTGACGACTTCATGAAGACACAATGATGGAGATCATGATGATGGAGATCATGGTGTCATGCCGGTGACGAAGATGATCATGGTGCCCCGAAGATGGAGATCAAAGGAGCATAATGATATTGGCCATATCATGTCACTATTTGATTGCATGTGATGTTTATCATGTTTTTGCATCTTATTTGCTTAGAACGACGGTAGTAAGTAAGATGATCCCTTATGATAATTTCAAGAAAAGTGTTCCCCCTAACTGTGCACCGTTGCGAAGGTTCGTTGTTTCGAAGCACCACGTGATGATCGGGTGTGATAGATTCTAACGTTCGAATACAACGGGTGTTGACGAGCCTAGCATGTACAGACATGGCCTCGGAACACACGCAATACACTTAGGTTGACTTGACGAGCCTAGCATGTACAGACATGGCCTCGGAACACGGAGGACCGAAAGGTCGAGCATGAGTCGTATAGAAGATACGATCAACATGGAGATGTTCACCGATCTTGACTAGTCCGTCTCACGTGATGATCGGACACGGCCTAGTTAACTCGGATCATGTTTCACTTAGATGACTAGAGGGATGTCTATCTGAGTGGGAGTTCATTAAATAATTTGATTAGATGAACTTAATTATCATGAACTTAGTCTAAAATCTTTACACTATGTCTTGTAGATCAAATGGCCAACGTTGTCCTCAATTTCAACGCGTTCCTAGAGAAAACCAAGCTGAAAGATGATGGCAGCAACTATACGGACTGGGTCCGGAACCTGAGGATCATCCTCATAGTAGCCAAGAAAGATTATGTCCTAGAAGCACCGCTAGGTGAAGCACCAATCCCAGAAAACCAAGACGTTATGAACGCTTGGCAGCAGCGTGCTGATGATTACTCCCTCGTTCAGTGCGGCATGCTTTACAGCTTAGAACCGGGTCTCCAAAAGCGTTTTGAGAAACATGGAGCATATGAGATGTTCGAGGAGCTGAAATTGGTTTTCCAAGCTCATGCCCGGGTCGAGAGATATGAAGTCTCCGACAAGTTCTTCAGCTGTAAAATGGAGGAAAATAGTTCTGTAAGTGAGCACATACTCAGAATGTCTGGGTTGCACAACCGCTTGACTCAGCTGGGAGTTAATCTCCCGGATGACGCGGTCATTGACAGAATCCTTCAGTCACTTCCACCAAGCTACAAGAGCTTTGTGATGAACTTCAATATGCAGGGGATGGAAAAGACCATTCCTGAGATATATTCAATGCTGAAATCAGCGGAGGTGGAAATCAGAAAAGAACATCAAGTGTTGATGGTGAATAAAACCACTAAGTTCAAGAAGGGCAAGGGTAAGAAGAACTTCAAGAAGGACGGCAAGGGAGTTGCCGCGCCTGGTAAACCAGTTACTGGGAAGAAGTCAAAGAATGGACCCAAGCCTGAACTGAGTGCTTTTATTGCAAGGGAAGTGGTCACTGGAAGCGGAACTGCCCCAAATACTTAGCAGAAAAGAAGGCCGGCAACACCAAAGGTATATGTGATATACATGTAATTGATGTGTACCTTACCAGTACTCGTAGTAGCTCCTGGGTATTTGATACCGGTGCGGTTGCTCATATTTGTAACTCAAAACAGGAACTATGGAATAAACGGAGACTGGCGAAGGACGAGGTGACGATGCGCGTCGGTAATGGTTCCAAGGTCGATGTGATCGCCGTCGGCACGCTACCTCTGCATCTACCCACGGGATTAGTTTTAAACCTCAATAATTGTTATTTAGTGCCAGCTTTGAGCATGAACATTGTATCTGGATCTTGTTTAATTCGAGATGGCTACTCATTTAAATCCGAGAATAATGGTTGTTCTATTTATTTGAGAGATATGTTTTATGGTCATGCCCCGCTGGTCAATGGTTTATTCTTGATGAATCTCGAACGTGATGTTACACATGTTCATAGTGTGAATACCAAAAGATGTAAAGTTGATAACGATAGTCCCACATATCTGTGGCACTGCCGCCTTGGTCACATTGGTGTCAAGCGCATGAAGAAGCTCCATGCAGATGGACTTTTGGAGTCTCTTGATTACGAATCATTTGACACGTGCGAACCATGCCTCATGGGTAAGATGACCAAGACTCCGTTCTCCGGAACAATGGAGCGAGCAACCAACTTATTGGAAATCATACATACCGATGTGTGCGGTCCAATGAGTGTTGAGGCTCGCGGAGGATATCGTTATGTTCTCACTCTCACTGATGACTTAAGTAGATATGGGTATGTCTACCTAATGAAACACAAGTCTGAAACCTTTGAAAAGTTCAAGGAATTTCAGAGTGAAGTTGAGAATCAACGTGACAGGAAAATAAAATTCTTACGATCAGATCGTGGTGGAGAATATTTAAGTCACGAATTTGGTACACACTTAAGGAAATGTGGAATAGTTTCACAACTCACGCCGCCTGGAACACCTCAGAGAAATGGTGTGTCCGAACGTCGTAATCGCACTCTATTGGATATGGTGCGATCTATGATGTCTCTTACCGATTTACCGCTCTCATTTTGGGGCTATGCTTTAGAGACTGCCGCATTCACTTTAAATAGGGCTCCGTCGAAATCCGTTGAGACGACACCGTATGAATTATGGTTTGGGAAGAAACCTAAGCTGTCGTTTCTAAAAGTTTGGGGATGCGATGCTTATGTCAAGAAACTTCAACCTGAAAAGCTCGAACCCAAGTCGGAGAAATGCGTCTTCATAGGATACCCTAAGGAAACTATTGGGTATACCTTCTACCTCAGATCCGAAGGCAAGATCTTCGTTGCCAAGAACGGGTCCTTTCTGGAGAAGGAGTTTCTCTCGAAAGAATTGAGTGGGAGGAAAGTGGAACTTGATGAGGTGATAGTCACCCCTTCCGAACCGGAAAGTAGCGCAGCGCGGGAAAATGTTCCTGTGGTGCCTACACCGACTGGGGAGGAAGTTAATGATGATGATCATGAAGCTTCGGATCAAGTTACTACTGAACTTCGTAGGTCCACAAGGACACGTTCCGCACCAGAGTGGTACGGCAACCCTGTCCTGGAAATCATGTTGTTAGACAACGGTGAACCTTCGAACTATGAAGAAGCGATGGCGGGCCCGGATTCCGACAAATGGCTAGAAGCCATGAAATCCGAGATAGGATCCATGTATGAAAACGAAGTATGGACTTTGACTGACTTGCCCGATGATCGGCGAGCCATAGAAAACAAATGGATCTTTAAGAAGAAGACAGACGCGGATGGTAATGTGACCATCTATAAGGCTCGACTTGTCGCTAAGGGTTATCGACAAGTTCAAGGGGTTGACTACGATGAGACTTTCTCACCCGTAGCGAAGCTGAAGTCCGTCCGAATCATGTTAGCAATTGCCGCATACTATGATTATGAGATATGGCAGATGGACGTCAAAACGGCATTCCTTAATGGCTTCCTTAAGGAAGAGTTGTATATGATGCAGCCGGAAGGTTTTGTCGATCCTAAGAATGCTAACAAAGTATGCAAGCTCCAGCGCTCAATCTATGGGCTGGTGCAAGCATCTCGGAGTTGGAACATTCGCTTTGATGAGATGATCAAAGCGTTTGGGTTTACACAGACTTATGGAGAAGCCTGTGTTTACAAGAAAGTGAGTGGGAGCTCTGTAGCATTTCTCTTATTATATGTGGATGACATATTATTGATGGGAAATGATATAGAATTCTTGGAAAGTATAAAGGCCTATTTGAATAAGTGTTTTTCAATGAAGGACCTTGGAGAAGCTGCTTATATATTAGGCATCAAGATCTATAGAGATAGATCGAGACGCCTCATTGGTCTTTCACAGAGTACATACCTTGACAAGATATTGAAGAAGTTCAATATGGATCAGTCCAAGAAGGGGTTCTTGCCTGTATTGCAAGGTGTGCAATTGAGCACGGCTCAATGCCCGACCACGGCAGAAGATAGAGAAAAGATGAGTGTCATCCCCTATGCCTCGGCCATAGGGTCTATTATGTATGCCATGCTGTGTACCAGACCTGATGTAAACCTTGCCGTAAGTTTGGTAGGAAGGTACCAAAGTAATCCCGGCATGGAACACTGGACAGCGGTCAAGAATATCCTAAAGTACCTGAAAAGGACTAAGGATATGTTTCTCGTTTATGGAGGTGACGAAGAGCTCGTCGTAAAGGGTTACGTCGACGCTAGCTTCGACACAGATCTGGATGACTCGAAGTCACAAACCGGATACGTGTATATTTTGAATGGAGGAGCAGTAAGCTGGTGCAGTTGCAAGCAAAGCGTCGTGGCGGGATCTACATGTGAAGCGGAGTACATGGCAGCCTCGGAGGCAGCACAGGAAGCAGTCTGGATGAAGGAGTTCATTACCGACCTAGGGGTGATTCCCAATGCGTCGGGCCCGATGACTCTCTTCTGTGACAACACTGGAGCTATTGCCCTTGCGAAGGAGCCCAGGTTTCACAGGAAGACCAGGCATATCAAGCGTCGCTTCAACTCCATTCGTGAAAGTGTTCAAAATGGAGACATAGATATTTGTAAAGTACATACGGACCTGAATGTAGCAGATCCGTTGACTAAACCTCTCCCTAGAGCAAAACATGATCAACACCAGGACGCAATGGGTGTTCGATTCATCACAATGTAACTAGATTATTGACTCTAGTGCAAGTGGGAGACTGTTGGAAATATGCCCTAGAGGCAATAATAAATGGTTATTATTATATTTCTTTGTTCATGATAATTGTCTATTGTTCATGCTATAATTGTATTGTCCGGAAATCGTAATACATGTGTGAATACATAGACCACAACGTGTCCCTAGTAAGCCTCTAGTTGACTAGCTCGTTGATCAACAGATAGTCATGGTTTCCTGACTATGGACATGGGATGTCGTTGATAACGGGATCACATCATTAGGAGAATGATGTGATGGACAGGACCCAATCCTAAGCATAGCATAAAAGATCGTGTAGTTTCGTTTGCTAGAGCTTTTCCAATGTCAAGTATCTTTTCCTTAGACCATGAGATCGTGCAACTCCCGGATACCGTAGGAGTGCTTTGGGTGTGCCAAACGTCACAACGTAACTGGGTGACTATAAAGGTGCACTACGGGTATCTCCGAAAGTGTCTGTTGGGTTGGCACGGATCGAGACTGGGATTTGTCACTCCGTGTGACGGAGAGGTATCTCTGGGCCCACTCGGTAATGCATCATCATAATGAGCTCTATGTGACTAAGGCGTTAGTCACGGGATCATGCATTGCGGTACGAGTAAAGAGACTTGCCGGTAACGAGATTGAACAAGGTATTGGGATACCGACGATCGAATCTCGGGCAAGTAACATACCGATTGACAAAGGGAATTGTATACGGGATTGATTGAATCCTCGACATCGTGGTTCATCCGATGAGATCATCGTGGAACATGTGGGAGCCAACATGGGTATCCAGATCCCGCTGTTGGTTATTGACCGGAGAGGCTTCTCGGTCATGTCTGCATGTCTCCCGAACCCGTAGGGTCTACACACTTAAGGTTCGGTGACGCTAGGGTTGTAGAGATATGTGTATGCGGAAACCCGAAAGTTGTTCGGAGTCCTGGATGAGATCCCGGACGTCACGAGGAGTTCCGGAATGGTCCGGAGGTAAAGAATTATGTATAGGAAGTCAAGTTTCGGCCACCGGGAAAGTTTCGGGGGTTACCGGTATTGTACCGGGACCACCGGAAGGGTCCGGGGGGTCCATCGGGTGGGTCCACCTATCCCGGAGGGCCCCGTGGGCTGAAGTGGGAAGGGAACCATCCCCTAGTGGGCTGGGCGCCCCCCATGGGCCTCCCCCCATGCGCCTAGGGTTGCAAACCCTAGGGTGGGGGGCTTCCCACTTGCCTTGGGGGGCAAGGCACCCCCTTGGCCGCCGCCCCCCACCCTAGATGGGGTTTGGCCGGCCCCCCCCTCCCAGGGGGCCTATATAAAGGGGGGAGGGAGGGCAGCAACATCTCAGCCTTGGGCGCCTCCCTCCTCCCCTGCTACACCTCTATCTCTCGTAGAAGCTCGGCGAAGCCCTGCCGGCATCCCGCTACATCCACCACCACGCCGTCGTGCTGCTGGATCTCCATCAACCTCTCCTCCCCCCTTGCTGGATCAAGAAGGAGCAGACGTCGCTGCACCGTACATGTGTTGAACGCGGAGGTGCCGTCCGTTCGGCACTCGGTCATCGGTGATTTGGATCACGGCGAGTACGACTCCGTCATCCACGTTCATTGGAACGCTTCTGCTCGCGATCTACAAGGGTATGTAGATGCACTCCTTTCCCCTCGTTGCTAGTATACTCCATAGATGCATCTTGGTGAGCGTAGGAAAATTTTAAAATTATGCTACGATTCCCAACAGCTTCTGCCTAGCTCCAGAATTGTTCTTCCCTTGTCCATACTTCCTCTTACGGTTTTCAATCTGCTGTTGCTTCCCTTTAATCATGAGAGCTCTATCTACCAACTCCTGGTAGTTGGTGAAGGTTGCTACCATCAACTGCATGCTCAGCTCATCATTCAGTCCTTCGAGAAACTTCTCCTGCTTGGCTGCATCTGTAGCAACGTCATCGGGAGCATAACGTGCTAACTTACTAAAGTCCTCCACATACTGGCCTACGGTGCGTCCTCCTTGGCGTAGGTTGCGAAACTCACGCTTCTTCATAGCCATAGCTCCTGCTGAAACATGGGCAGTACGGAAAGCTTGCTGAAACTGGTCCCATGTGACAGTGTCAATAGGGTGGGTGGCTGTGTAATTCTCCCACCATGATGCTGCGGGTCCATCAAGCTGATGTGCGGCAAAACACACTTTCTCCGCATCCGTGCATCCTGCAGTGGTCAACTCCCTTCCAACTTTGCGGAGCCAATCATCTGCAACAATCGGCTCGGTGCTGCTGGAAAACACCGGCGGATTTAGCCTCAAGAAACGGGCTAAGTGATCAACAGGTGGTGGTGGTGGGTTGTTGTTGTTGTTGTTGCTGCTTGGTTCTGTACTAACACTTGCATCAGGGCATTCTGCTGCTGAATCAACTGAGTGATCTCCGGTGGGAAAACAAATCCGGTGTCGCGTCTCGGAGGCATCTGATAGGTTTAAAAAAGATGAGAATTTAGAATAGAATGAGGTCTAGAGGGAAAACACTACCCATATGCTCATGAGACAAACACAATCAATATCACTCAATCATATCAAACAAGGCATACAATCGATCTATCTATCGTTACAAAAGTGCTCGGACTATACTATATACATGGGGGAATACTACTACTGATTTTGGTGGTCTACTAGAAATTTTGATCGGTCGAAGACTCCATGATATCTGCTCCAGTTTCATCAACAAAGTCATTTTCACTGGGGTCTGAGTCGGTGTCGTCGATGATGATGTAGTTATCCAGGCAAGTAGAATCGTCGTCTTGTCCTCCAGGTGATGGGTCTCCCATGAATACTTCGATCTTCTGTATCAGTTCGTCGTTCTTCTCCAACAACGTGGCGATCTCCTCCTCATATCCATCGCGCGTAGACTTGAGTTCTTCCTCCAACTCCGTGATCTTGGTCAATGCCTTCTTCAGATATATCATGTCTGAGCACATCCGGTTCTCCTGGCGACGAATGTGTTGGTTTTGCTCCTGGATGAAAGCTGCAATTGATCCATCGTTCTTGGTGCTGATCATCTCCCATTGCTCATCTCGGCGTCCACAAATCTGATAGATAGTATCCTTAAGCTCCCTGCGGTAGACTTCTCCAATGCGTCCCATAGAGATGTGGGCTGCCATGCTCTTCCCTAAACTCCAGGTTGGTGCATCAAAGGAAAACTCTATAGGCTCAGTGACTGGCGTAAACGTCCTTCCAGGAATTTGAACTTGAATCTTCCAGCGCTCCTCTTCTGGTAGTGTGGCGTTGTGGGTCCCGGTGAAGCTTGGTATTCCGATGTTTAGGTACTTAGTGACTTCCTTCAAGTGTCGTCCAAAAGGTGTATCTTCATCCGGTAGCATGAACTTGTTCCTTGCATCCGCCATTCCTAAAAGAGTAGAAAGTGGAGAGGGGTCAGAAATGAGAAGAGAGTAGTGTTCTAGGGTTTAAGCTTAGTGGTCGTGTCCTACAGTCAGCGTGTGCTCTAATACCACCTTTGTAGCGACCAGACCTCAAACAGTCTGTGCTCTGTGCTTTAGTGTCATCCCTGGATCAGTAATGCTGACACACACAGTACAAATGGAGGATTTATAACAGAGTAGCAACCACACACTTATTACATCGAGTATCTCAAAAGAGAAATAAGTATGATAAATATGGCTTAAGGCCATCTAATACGATAATAGCGGAAGACTTGGAAGATAAGTGAGTCCATCAACTCCAACGGCATCACTGAGTATAAGACCACGACCTAAGGCACCTTACTCGTCGTCTGAAAAGTCTGCAACATAAAACGTTGCAGCCCGAAAATGGGTCAGCACATGGAATATGCTGGCAATGTAACACATGGAGAGTAATGAACATAATAATGCTATACTACATGCATATATGGCTGGTAGAAGGCTCTATGGTTACAGTTTTGCGAAAAGCCAATTTTTCCCTACTGCAAAGGAATAAATTTTATTTAACTATCATGGTGGTTGTTAAACATTGAGATGGTTGACAGCATCTCAATCCCAATTAAGTATCATCATTAACCCAACAATATTAATTAAAATAACATGGTGATGAGATTCACATGATAATCCAAGTACTAGATACTCAAGTTGTCCATAACCGGGGACACGGCTAACCATGATTAGCTTGTACACTCTGCAGAGGTTTGTGCACTTTTCCCCACAAGACTCGATCGCCTCCGCTTGATTCTCGCACTACATGATGTTTGAGAAACGGATGACCGAGACACAGTCTTTCAGAAACAATAACTCTTTACTCCGGGTGGACAGTTACACCTACTTTCCCCTACATCTGCTAGCCCACCTCTTCAAGAGATCATGTAACCTACTCAACTATGCTAGAGCCCATAATAGCTTGTGGCTGCACACGGAAGTTTCTAGCATGAATAATCTTATGATCCCTTTGAGCCTGGGTGGCGGTCCTTAAA